>NC_056749.1:820448409-820458409 GCF_019279795.1 Protopterus annectens | reverse complement strand
CTCCTTGGGCACATATCCTGTGGTGAGGCTAAGATTAAACAGCTGCTTTATGTGCGGGTTTAGTTCTTCATTGAGTTCATGTAGCACACAGCCGGGTACCCCATCCGGTCCCATTGATGCTGTGTTTTTAGCTTTAGAGAGAGCAGCTTTCACCTGCGCATTTGAGATGTCTGGGAGGCTACTCTCAGTTGGGATAGTTATCTCTACTATTGGGGGGGAGAGGGGGGTGAAGTTTGCGCTGAACCTGTCTGCCAGTATGTTGGGAATGTCTGTTGGTTCAGTGATTTTTGTATCATTTTGGACTAATTCTGAGCATATCTGGGAGTTTCCACCCAGGTTTCTGACATAGCTGAAGAAGGCCTTATGATTGTTTTTTGAATCTATGGCAATTTTTCTCTCAAAGTTGGCCTTGGATGATTTTATAAGGGATCGTAGTTTCTTGCTAGTGCTGATCATAGATGCCTTCCCTTTTTGGGATTTTGCTCTATCATATATAGATATATAGATATATATATATATATATATATATATATATATATATACATGTATATATATATATACATATATCTACATATATCTACACATATATATATATATATATATATATCTACATATATCTACATATATATATATCTACATATATCTATATATATATGCAATATATGCAATATATATATATATATATATATATATATATATATATATATCTACATATATATCTACGTACATATACAGGACAGTACAGGATCAAGGAACATTACCAAGCAATTCGAAGAGGAGACCGCAACAACGCGCTAGCTAAGCACGCAGCACAATGCAGAGCTCCCCCCGCGTTCACTTTCCTGGTCCTAGAACAGGTAGAAACCTTCAGCAATGAATCCTCGACTCCCCTGGGAGTTAAAGAATTAAAATGGCAAATAGAAACAGCAGCAGACGTGCCTCCCGGTCTCAACGGAGCCATCAATATCAAATGCCTCCTCAAATGGCTAAGATGACCTCACCAGCCCACAGCACGTCAGCAAAGTTATCAAGTTACAGTTTTTGTAAGCACTATTTAAGCCAATGTAACATGTTCCTCATAAGATTTCTGATGAAGTTCGATATTGCAAAATAAACAGCGAACGAAAGCGCTCAAATCTGAAAACAGGTCCCAGTCTATTTCTTATTGATCACCCAGGTCTAATAACAATTGTGTATAAGTTTTCAGTGCTCCTGGAGATAGCAACAGCATCTAATATATATATATATATATATATATATATATATATATATATATATATATATATATATATATCTACATACATACATATATATATATATATATATATATATATATATATATATATATATATATATATACACACACTGAAAAAACTCTTTAAAATTCAACAAAGAACTGAAATTATATCCAAAAAACTGCGTAAAAATCAGAATTATCCAATAGCAATATCGAAAAAACACACTGAGAGCCAGTAATTAGCGCTTTCATCCAATTTAATATGTTGGACTTCTTCAGAATAACATACAATTACAATACAATCCTGTACATATAACCAAAGTAATGGTGAAATGACAAGTCATACTGTAGACCAATTAGGAAATATAACTCATGAATTATGTAATAAGAATCCTGTTGAAGCAAGACATTCCACTAACTGAATTATGTATAATGTATTTAGAACCCTGTTCAAAAGTAAACAAAGCCTACCACTAGTAAATGTGTAGTTAGTTGTGCCATTTCAAAAACATTTAATGTTTAAACTTTCATTTAGTCCAGGTGGGGCATTAGCATTTAACCTTAGTTGCCATCTTAATTCTTTAACCTCCAATAAAGTATTTCTATCCCCAAAAAACATATGAACATAATCAAGCACAATGAATTTAAATCCTGTAGACAAAGGACATATATGACTGTGTTTAGCTAGGGCATTACTAAAATCACATTTTCTTATGGCCGCACAATGCTCCTTGATTCTTGTAGACAGCTTGCATATTGTTTTACCAATATAAAATGCTGAACACAATGTGCAGATAGCTGCATAAACAGCATTGTCTGAATTGCAGTCAAAATATGTAGTATAATGTATTTTAAAATTATTATGTTTAAAAGAATATGAGGCACCTGTAAGAATATTCTTACAGGCAACACATTTTCCACAAGCAAACATCCCTTTATTACTGTGAATGACAGGGGTGTAACAATAAATTGAGTGTCTATTTTCAAATAGAGAATGTAAAGATTTAAATTTTTTATGTGTAAAAACAGGACCTAGCCCTAATTTGTTGTCAACCTCCTGGCTGGAGGTAAGAATATCCCAGTTATTATAAAACACTTTCTTAATAGCTATAGAGTCCCTGCAAATAGGAACTGGGAAACTAGTGAATCTATCTATAGAGTTATGTGTAGAAAGAGAGTGTCCTGAATTATGTATTTGAGAAACATACTGATAGGTGCAGGACAAGGGAGTAGTCCGTGATTCAAACATAGTATTGGTTATATCATTTATAGTGTTACTACACTCATTGGTCACAAGGGGAGTAGTCTGTATTTCATTCATACTATTGGATGTATTTTTCTTCGGAGAGAAGCCCTTTAAAAGAATAGGAGGATAATTAGTGTGCCTTAAAAAGACTACATCTTTAACAATAGAATTCAGTAAATCAGTAGGGTAACCTCTCTCTAAGAAAGGAACTAAAAACATCACATTCATGTAGAAACACATTATAATCAGAAATAACCTAGACAATCTGATGTACTGACCTCTGGCCATATTAACTTTCATAAATAGAGGATGCATACTGCAGAAATGTAAATAATTATTTCTGAATGTCTTTTTCCTAAATATAGTAGAGTTCCAAGTTAAAGAATTTGTACCAATGGAAATAAGTACATCTAAAAAGATAACTTGCTTCCCAAAAGCTGAAATCTTAAACTTTAGAAATTGAATACTATCAGATAAGGAATTAATAAATGTAAACAAATCAGACTCACATCCCTTCCATACAAAAAAGAGGTCATCAATGTAACATTGGTACAGAAGAATATTATTAAAACCAGGTAAATATACTAGAAAGTTACATTCCCACCAGGCTAATACTAAATTTGCAAAGGCAGGAGCTAGTTTAGCCCCCATAGCTACACCTTTAGTTTGATGAAAAATCTTACCATCAAAGTGAAAAAAATTGTTAGTTAATACTAGAGAAGTTAGGGAGCAAATCATGTTAATTTTTTCCTGTGAGAAGGTGGTAAATTTTGATAATTTCTTAAGTATTCTATGCCTATATCATGAGGAATGTTAGAATACAATGATTCAATATCTAAAGTAACTAAAATAGTATGTTCATTAGTAGGAGGGTTGAGAAAAAGGAGATTAAGGAAATCCCATGAATCCCTTAGAAAATAGGGTGAAACTTGTACTAAAGGGTTTAATATAAAATCAATAAATTCTGTTATACCTTCTCTCTTAATTTTCTTGTTCGACACTATGTGTCTAAAAGGAGGATTAAACTGGTCCTTATGTATTTTAGGAATTCCGAAGAATTTTCCTAGTTGGGGCTCTGACAGTTAAAAAATCAGCTATTACATCACAAATCTGTTTAGATTTAAGTAATGCAATAATAGTTCTATCTATATGTTTAAAAGCCTGAAGGACATCTGTTAGGGTAGCCATAGCATAAAACTCACTGTTATTAAGGTCATTTAATAAAATACGAGTGTATTTATCTTGTTCCATCAACACTATACCTGAGCCCTTATCAGCTCTCATGATTCTTAGTGATCTGTCTGCTGATAAGGAATTTAAGGCAGTTAACTGTTCATTAGTAAGGTTGAACCATTTACAAGTACAGTTATGCGTTAAAACATATCGCAAGTCTTTTTCACGTAACTTAAGAAAGATATGTAAGGTATTACATAGTGGTGGGTTATATAAGCTTTTCTTGACAGATAGCTTAGTGTAAGAATATAGTACATTTTCATCTTCATCTTCTACATCATATACATCTTTGTGAAATAAAAGTTTTAAATTAAGTTTCCTAACATATACACGTAAATCTATTAATAAAGAAGAAATGTCAGCACGGTAGGCAGGAATAAAAGAAAAACCTAGTTTCAGTAAGCTGTTGAAATTATCAGGTAAAATCTGCCAGATAAATTGAAAACTTCAGAATCTGGTATAAATGTTTCTACAGGTAAGGAGTTGCAGGTAACATTAACTAAGTTATGGCAAGGAACATCCAAATCCCCTTATCTTTTTTCTCATCGTCTCCTTCATTTCATTTTCCAATAATTTAGTCATGTGTTCACTGTTTTCTTTCAATAATTTAGTCATGTGTTCACTGTTTTCTTTCAATAATTTAGTCATGTGTTCACTGTTTTCTTTCAATAATTTAGTCATGTTTTCACCGTTTTCTTTCAATAATTTAGTCATGTTTTCACCGTTTTCTTTCAATAATTTAGTCATGTTTTCACTGTTTTCTTTCAATAATTTAGCCCTGTGTTCACTGTTTTCTTTCAATAATTTAGCCCTGTTTTCACTGTTTTCTTTCCTTAATTTAGCCCTGTTTTCACTGTTTTCTTTCAATAATTTAGCCCTGTTTTCACTGTTTTCTTTCAATAATTTAGTCATGTGTTCACTGTTTTCTTTCAATAATTTAGTCATGTGTTCACTGTTTTCTTTCAATAATTTAGTCATGTTTTCACCGTTTTCTTTCAATAATTTAGTCATGTTTTCACCGTTTTCTTTCAATAATTTAGTCATGTTTTCACTGTTTTCTTTCAATAATTTAGCCCTATGTTCACTGTTTTCTTTCAATAATTTAGCCCTGTTTTCACTGTTTTCTTTCCTTAATTTAGCCCTGTTTTCACTGTTTTCTTTCAATAATTTAGCCCTGTTTTCACTGTTTTCTTTCAATAATTTAGCCCTGTTTTCACTGTTTTCTTTCAATAATTTAGCCCTGTTTTCAGTTTTCTTTCATTAATTTAGTCATGTTTTCACTGTTTTCTTTCATTAATTTAGCCCTGTGTTCACTGTTTTCTTTCAATAATTTAGTCATGTTTTCACTGTTTTCTTTCATTAATTTAGTCATGTTTTCACTGTTTTCTTTCATTAATTTAGTCATGTTTTCACTGTTTTCTTTCATTAATTTAGTCATGTTTTCACTGTTTTCTTTCAATAATTTAGTCATGTTTTCTCTGTTTTCTTTCATTAATTTAGCCCTGTGTTCACTGTTTTCTTTCAATAATTTAGTCATGTTTTCACTGTTTTCTTTCATTAATTTAGCCCTGTTTTCACTGTTTTCTTTCATTAATTTAGTCATGTTTTCACTGTTTTCTTTCAATAATTTAGTCATGTTTTCACTGTTTTCTTTCAATAATTTAGTCATGTTTTCACTGTTTTCTTTCATTAATTTAGCCCTGTGTTCACTGTTTTCTTTCAATAATTTAGTCATGTTTTCACTGTTTTCTTTCATTAATTTAGCCCTGTTTTCACTGTTTTCTTTCATTAATTTAGTCATGTTTTCACTGTTTTCTTTCAATAATTTAGTCATGTTTTCACTGTTTTCTTTCATTAATTTAGCCCTGTTTTCACGGTTTTCTTTCATTAATTTAGTCATGTTTTCACTGTTTTCTTTCATTAATTTAGTCATGTTTTCACTGTTTTCTTTCATTATTCTTTATCTCCGTTTACGTGCCTTTTACTTCTGCATTTCCAGGAATTTTCTTTCTTCAACATTCTCACTCCTGTCTAAATTTGGAAGGCCAGTGTGGAATGTCTCAAGTATAGTTATCCATATCCTCTTTCATTAATTTAGCCATGTTTTCACTGTTTTCTTTCATTAATTTAGTCATGTTTTCACTGTTTTCTTTCAATAATTTAGCCATGTTTTTACTTTCTTTCAATAATTTAGTCATGTGTTCACTGTTTTCTTTCAATAATTTAGTCATGTGTTCACTGTTTTCTTTCATTAATTTAGTCATGTGTTCACTGTTTTCTTTCAATAATTTAGTCATGTGTTCACTGTTTTCTTTCAATAATTTAGTCATGTGTTCACTGTTTTCTTTCATTAATTTAGTCATGTGTTCACTGTTTTCTTTCATTAATTTAGTCATGTGTTCACTGTTTTCTTTCATTAATTTAGTCATGTTTTCGCTGTTTTCTTTCAATAATTTAGTCATGTTTTCACTGTTTTCTTTCATTATTCTTTCCCTCTGTTTTCGTGCCCTTTACTTCTGCATTTCCAGGAATTTTCTTTCTTCAACATTCTCACTCCTGTCTAAATTTGGAAGGCCAGTGTGGAATGTCTCAAGTATAGTTATCCATATCCTCTTTCATTAATTGGCAATTGTATTCAGGCTTCACATTTTTTACGATTCTTTGACAAACAAAGCTGTCACTGCTTTTCTCTGGGTCTTCAATGTTTCAATGTCTAATTTCAGTGGGATATAAAATGAAACGTATTTCTATGGATAGCATCATCATACTAGCAATGTTTAACCTGTCTGCTAATGAACAGTGTATCCATAATCCCTAATTTGTCTATTTGAATACATTAATAGGTTCATAGGTTTATAGGTAGGTACTAGGCTATCTGCCCGACGGCATTTATAAGCCTAGCCAGAGTGTGCCGGCTTTCGCCACCCCATTGATTAATTAACTGATCTTCTGTCAAGCAGAGCCAATGAAGTGATCCCAGGGGTGTATTTTCTGTTACCCATCCACTCGTCAAGGTTTTTCTTGAAGAGTGTTAGTGAGGGACTCTGCCTGATGTAATTTGGAATTTTGTTCCAAAGCATGGGGAGTCTCTGTGACAGGAATCCATCCCTCCAGCATGTTCTATTTATTGTTGTGGTGAGATTTAGCTCACTAGAGCGCGTGGTTTGCAGTGACTTGGATTTCTTTAGGTGGAGCATGTCCATCAATTCTGAGTTAGACATGGCTTTGTAAGTCAAGCAGAGATCACCTCTGAGTAAGCGATATGCCACTGAGTACAGCTGGAGTTTTTTCAGTCGGGCTGCATAGGACATATGTTTGAGGCCAGTAATCCTCTTGGTGAGGTACTTTTGTGGTCTTTCCAGCTGTTGGAAGTGTCTTGTGAGGTACATCCCAAATGGGGCATTGTACTCTATGATGGGTCGAATGAGTGATGAGTAGAGGGGCACTATAACCTCTTTATTTCTAGATGAAAACCCTTTAATAATTAGATGGGCCACATAGAAGGATTTCCTAACTACTTTGGCAATATGATTGTCAAAGGAGAGATTACTATCTACCTGGGTCCCCAGATCTCTTATTACCTCTTCTGTATTAAGGGGGCTGCCACCTATGTGGTAATTCATGTGTGTTTTGTTTTTCACAAATGGAATGACTATGCATTTTTTGGCATTTAGCTTGAGGCCATGATTTTGACACCAGGTATCCGTCTCAGTAAAGCCCTTTTGGAGGATGTCCATGTCAGCTGGAGAGTCAGTTATGGCTCCCAGTTTGCAGTCATCAGCAAACTTGGTTATCCACAGTCCTCCTGTGTTTGCCTGTACTTCTGAGAAGGATATGCCGAACAGTAGGGGTCTAGTACCGAGCCTTGAGGGACACCACTTGTGACTGGTTTAGAGTCAGACCTGGAGTCCACTATTCTTACTGTGTGAGTTCTGTCTGTAAGCCAGTTGGCAACCCATCTCATGATGTAGAAGTTTATGTTCAGGCTGGTGAGTGTTTCTGTAATACCTGAGTGGGGAATGGTGTCGAAAGCCTTGGCGAGGTCAAGGTAGGCTGTGTGAACCACTTTTCCCTCATCTATGGCCTTGGTGACTGTCTCGAAGAAGTCATCCAGGTTTAGTAGGCATGATCTGCCCTTAACAAAGTTGAACTGGGTCGAGTCAAGTATTTGGAGGTTCCAAATGTCTTTGTTAATGAGTTCCATGATGATGTGCTCCATAGCCTTGCAGACCAGGCTAGTCAGGCTTATGGGGCAATAGTTACCAGGGTCAGTTGTGGCCCCTCCTTTGTGGCACGGAATAACCATTGCTGTGCGCCTATCTATGGGCACATAGCCTGTGGAGAGGCTGAGGTTGAACAGCGTGTTTAGGTGAGGGTTTAGTTCGTTCTGTAGTTTGTGCAAGACGCAGCCTGGGATACCATTTGGTTCCATTGACAATGTGTTTTTGGCTTTTGAAAGGCTGTTTTCACCTGTGCATCTGTGATTTTTGGGACACTACACTTTTCGGGTATTGTTGTGGGCACCTTTTGGAGGTGAGAGGGGGGTGAAGTTTGCACTGAATCTATCTGTCAGCATGTTGGCAATATCAGTAGGTTCAGTATATTTTGTGCTATTTTTGCACTAGTTCAGTGCATATCTGCGAGTTGCACACTTAGATTCTTAACATAGCTAAAGAAGGCTTTGTGGTTATCTTTTGAATCCATGGTTATTTTTCTTTTGAAGTTAGCCTTGGATGATTTCATGAGGGACCTTAGTTTCTTACTGATACTGATCAGGGATGTCTTTCCTTCTTGGGATTTGCTTTTTTTCTGAACTAGTTTCCTCCTTCTATTGTATAGCCTGCTTATTGCAGGGGTCCACCAAACTGGTTTCCTCCTGTTAGAGGAGTGAGTCTTGGTTTTGCTAGGGATAGCACAATCCATGCATCCTTGTAGGTGCTCATAGAGTGCATTTGTAAAGGTTTCTGCATCTTGGGCAGCATTATCCTTTAGCGTGGGGGTTGTAAAACTTACCACCTCTATCTTAAGTAAGGTGAAGTTTGCTTTAGAAAAGTTTTTTACTGTGGTTTCCTTAGTTGGGGGTGGTAGTGGGGTGTGGACATCCAGAGTGATTAGTTTATGGTCTGATCTAACCAGTGACAGGTTGACCTCCGGTGTAGAACACCTGTCGCCCATGTTGGTGATGACCAGGTCCAATATGTTTTCACCTGTGGTAGGGGAGTTTACCAGCTGATCCAGGGCATTTGAGTTGATGAATTCCAGGAAGCGCTGGGCCTGGAAATTTGTACTCAAGTATTTTCCCCAATGAATGGTAGGGTAATTGAAATCGCCCAATATCAGGGTGTTTGGTAGGACCTTCATGTTTTCCAGTGTCTCCACAAAGGTGGAGTTTATGGAGGGTGATCTGTAGCAGGCCACAATTTGCTTTTCAGATTTGCCCGATGTTAGTTGCACATGGATGATCTCAGAGGTATCATGCTGCGCCACTAACCTGGAGGTGTAGGTATCCTTGATGAATATGGATACACCCCCTCCTTTTGTGTTTCGGTCCGTGTTCTGTGGTCGAAATGTGTGGTATGAGTTGTAGCCCGGTAGTGCTGGGGTGCTCTCTCGAGCCTTGAACCAGGTTTCAGTTACTGCACAGATGTCTACATTCTCCATACTGAGGAGTGCTTCAAGTGCATGCATTTTGAGATTTAAACTCCTGGCGTCGAGTAGCATAACCCTTAGTTTTTTGTTAATTGTGCTGTTTACGGAGGGGGGGGGTTTGACTTTTGAGCCTTGCCTAAAAAAGTTACTATGGGGGCAGCAAGAGCCTTGGCCAGTATTCAAAAGCCTAGGAGTGACAGGTGCAAGCCATCTCTTTCAAAGCAACGTGGCTTGCAGAGCATGTCGTCCCAGGCTGACAGACACTGGATCCCCTTTGAATGACACCAGAAGCTTAGCCAATTGTTGAAATTATTCAGTTTTTTATTTATACTGAGGTATCATTCTTGGTGAGGGCAGGATGCTACTTAGGGTCAGGGTCATACCAGCCTGGGCTGCATGATCAGAGAGCTCTTCCATGTCTGTTTTCATGTAGTCCAGGGAGGTACGTCTCAGGTAATTTACACCAACATGAACAATGACAGAGTAATATTTGTACTTGTTCTGGAGTGACCTGAGTGCTTGTGTTATGTGGTGGATTCTGGCTCCCGGCAGGCAGCTAACAGTAACCTTCTGTTTGTCCAGCCTAGTGAGGGGGACAACAGTGTGCCTGAATAGAGAGTCATGTATTATTAGTG
>NC_056749.1:820415909-820443409 GCF_019279795.1 Protopterus annectens | reverse complement strand
CCAAACACTTGCATGGTCTGGTAGCAATAACAATGGTACAGTGTACTGCATGTCTTGTGTTCATATCCCATATGACAGCTAATATCTTAGCTAGCCTGCATAACAAAGTAGGAGGCAACTGCAAGGTGGGGGGTCATTCATGAGAGATGGGTAGGTATATGCAAGCTATATGTAAGCTATAAAAAAGCCTGCGGGAAGGGTGTGGGGGAGAGCAGGAAACAGAGGGTGGTCGCAGCAAGGGTGGGAATATTGTCATGGAGTGCTAATGGTAGTTATTGACATTTTGTTTTGGTTTGCAGGATGTTCTTACTGTCAGAATTTCATAGGAAGTGGGAGGCAATTGCTTTATTGGTCATTTTATAGGAAGTAGTATCCCTGCACCACCAGAAGAACCAGAAAAACCTCCACACAGGCCAAAGGACGGATGGTAAAATTCAGCATATAGGTCAGCACCTCTGCTGAGAGGCTGCAGAGGCAGAGAGATGGGCACAGCAGGAGTCAAGAGGCTGATGCACCTACAGTAGTGTCAGCACAGAGCATAGTGGGTAATGATTGAATCTTGGAACTAAGGGGGTGGCAATATCAGTCAGGAAGCTAATGAGATGTTGGCAGTTTTGCAAAGGCTAGGTGAGAAAGACAAGTTGATGATGCTGATGTCCTTGAAGGAAGGTAGTTGGCCACAAACATGTAGGGTAGAGGACATGAGGTATAGGGAACATGATGAAAATGAAGGCAAGCAGAAATGGCTTCAGTAGGGTCTAAATTCCCCCAGTTACAATATGAGCAGTTAGGATTAACAGTTGTAAGTAACTTATAGAATATCTGTGGCTTTGTCTTTTCTGATAATACTGAAGGCCTGCATAAACTATAAGCATTGTTGTTGACTCATTGCTGTTTATATTTCCCGCCCACCTTCCCATTCTTTGATCTGCTTTTTAAACTTAGTGATTTTAAGCTGCCCACCCTTACTGTAACTTGAGTTTTATAATCTCTTCCTTTCTACACCTGCTATTTATACCTTGAATTATTTAGTTGCCTTTCTTGGTGCATATTTTGAAAAATATAACAGCACAGTTTGCCTTTCATTGTCTGTTCAACTGATTTCTTTGCTGTGAATTCATTATCTAGCTAGCTATTGCATAGATTAGTATATTTATACTCTAGCAAGCTCTTTTTTTTTTTTTTTGCTTTTACATAAAAAGACAGAGGACTTTCCATCTAGTGGCAGTGGGTGTCAACCTGGTCTATAGAGCTTGAAGAAACACACTAGGGATTCCTGCATGTCGCTGTTTTGTTTGCTGGAATGCTTATTAAACAGCTTACTTTTTTAATACCTTTATAAATTCTGTACAATTCAGTGGCTCTTGGCTTATTTCTAGAAAGCGAAGTAGTTTTTTTGAATAATCACACTTTTATAAGCTGTTTAAAGTATACTGTGATTATCTCAAATTATTTATTGCATTTCCTAAAGTTTAGCTTTGTGGTAGCATTTCACTCTGGACATTCTTTTCTGTGCTTTTGCATTAGGAGGACTGGGATTATTCGTCTAGTGGCAGTGGGTGTTTACCTGGTCTGTGTGAGTTGGGAAGCACACAAGAGCTCTAACTGTAGTCGTTTTATTGACCAGAGGGCTCTGTAGTAATTTGTCTGCATTTCCAGTGCTGGTATACATTTGGCATATATGCATGGAGCTGCGTGCTGTGCCTGTGCCCTGTACAGATGCAAACATCATGTAATATTGCTTATTTTCTTTATACAGTGAAAGTTTACTGTGATATTTGTTATTTTACACTTCTTTAAAGTTACATTTTCAAAACGCTGTGACGGCTACTGTTATGTACTGAAATACATTGTATTTAGTGTTTCATAGTTAGTATTAGGCATCTGTTTGAGATTCCTTATCACTTGGACTCCAGACCAGTTATTTTATGTTAAGTGGGTCAAGGTCTGCACTCTTGCGGTAGGAGAGGGCTGATTTCACCTAATGGAGCTGGGAATTGCTGGTGGAAAGTTTATTGTGTGCTTACCTGATTGGCCTTGAGGTGTAGTTAGTGTAAAATTTGCTTTTTTCAGATCGTATATAAGCCTTACATTTGTGAGAAGCTGCTTTTTGTGCAACAGTTACTGGTGCCTTGTAGACATGCAATCACCAGACGTTGAAATTTCCCCATAAAAACTACCTCAGAACTTTACCTCTGTCCAGAGTTACTCTCGGGGCAGCTAGTTTGTGCATTGAGCAGCATTTATGCATTTAGTTAGAACTTTTTAGATCTACCTTGCCTTATTATAGAACCCAGGATTACTGCCGCTCAGACAGCATTTGATTTGGGCACTGGGCAACATTACTGGTTAGGTTAACTGCAGATTTTACCAAGTAAACACCCTTCCCTGATTTGGTTATAAACACCCTCCACTCCTATCCCTTGCAAGTATACATTAAGACCTACAACCATTGATGGGTACTTTTCTGCTACTGGAGCATTCAGCTTGGTGGACATGAGCATCCTGAGGCAGTATAACAATTGCTGTATGTACACTGACAACCACAGCATGTGACAGATGTAGTTACACATTGACACTGGAGGATAGACTCTCAAACAGAGACAAAAAAAGCAATAAACAGGTTGTCAGCACTCACACAAATATCTCACCACACCCACAGAGGACTGCTCACATAGACTCACATATGTGGAGGTGCTTACATGTAACATACCCAAACCTCAAATGCCTCTCAGAAACTCTGCATGCACACAAACAAAACAATTTCCATCACAACATATAAAGCCATATCTCATTGTGTCTCAACTACCAAGCCCATAAGGCAAAACTCTCCACAACCAACATTCTGGTCATAGAAGACTCCATTGTGAGACACACTGATGTCCCTCTCACCAGGCTGAATAAGGAGAAGGACACAGTTAGTTTCCTGTCAGTGGTCAGGATTCACCAGATCATGCAAGTACTCGGGTCACTTACCCCTAAGTACCAGTCTGACTCAGTCATAGTCCATGTAGTCCTGAATGACCTGAGATGTACCTCCTTGGACTATATGAAGCGAGATGGCCCATGTAGTCCTAAATGACCTGAGATGTACCTCCTTGGACTATATGAAGCAAGATGGTCCATGTAGTCCTAAATGACCTGAGATGTACCTCCTTGGACTATGTGAAGTGAGATGGTCCATGTAGTCGTAAATGACCTGAGATGCACCTCCTTGGACTATATGAAGCGAGATGTGGCTGAGCTCTCAGAATACATGTCACAGGCAGGTATGAGCCTAGCACTGAGCATCATTCTACCTTCTCCAAGGATAATGCCACAATATCAGCAGAAAATGATTGACTTTAACAAATGGTTTAGGTGCTGTGTCATTCCAAAGGAGACAAATACTTGTCAGCCTGAGAGGACATGGTTGACAGTCCACATTGCTTTGCCAGGGATGATCTTCAGCTGTCACCTCTAGGCTTTTAAACGTTGGCCAAAACATTATCAACCTCTATAGTGTCTTCTTTAGGCATTACCAAAAAGACAAACATTTCAACATATCAAATGCTACTCAGGACAAGCTAAATGTATTACTTCTCAATGCTAGGAGTCTCAACAAGAAACGGTACTCCCTGGAAGCTCCCCTTCACCCAAGAGAATGCTGACATCTGTGCAGTTACTGGAACAAGGTTCAAAACCAAGGAAAGCATCCCAGCAGTACATCGTTATAATGTCTTTCATACATTCCTACCACCCACTGAACATGAAAGAGCAAAAGGCGGAAGTGTATCGATCTGCATAAAGGATAAGCACACCTCAAGGCTGGTCAGACAATATGATATGCTTGAACTACTCCAAGTTTGACCCTTACCATTTTGTGGCTAGCTATAGGTCCCCCACTATGAACCAGGAAACCCATGCATCATACCTGAAGTTACTAGAATCACTTACAATCCAACCCAATACCGTACTCATAAGTGATTTTAACTACCCCTCCATTAATTGGGAGACATACATGACCACTAATGTGCAGATCCAAGGATTTCTTAACTTTGTAAATCAAAATGCCCTAGAGCACTGTCACTATGGGAGCAAATATCCCAGATCAGATACTCACAAATATGGCAGAGTGCTGCCGCCCCCGTGTGATGTCCTCACTGGTAAGATCAGATCACAGAGTGGTCTCCCATGAAATAAAGGTAAAACTAGTCCCTTCACTTAATCTCAAAAACTTTAAAAACTTCTCTAAGGTAGATTACCCTCTCTTAATGGATGGTAATGCTAGTTTCCTAGCTCCCCAAAATATAGAAAACCCAGAAACCTATACAGAGGCATAAGCAAATGCCCTATACAACCATATAAACAACTGCTTACATATGATGGTACCAGACCAAAATAAACCCAGGTAAACTGCAAAAACAAGCCACTCTGGTGG
This sequence comes from Protopterus annectens, assembly GCF_019279795.1. Lineage (NCBI taxonomy): Eukaryota > Metazoa > Chordata > Ceratodontiformes > Protopteridae > Protopterus > Protopterus annectens. The sequence goes on along the minus strand of NC_056749.1, from coordinate 820,438,989 downwards.
ACCCCTGATATAAACAGTCTGTACAACAAAAGAAAGAAAATCCTGTCAAGAAATAAGAGGGAATGTGCATAACACAGCAGAACGTTCCTCATTAGTTTAAATAAGGGAATTGGGAAACTAGCCAAACCTCTGAAAGCAGACTTTGAGGTAAAAATAGCTTTCAGTGCTAAGGATAACCATGAGACTTTTTTTCAGTTGTGTCCACAAGCTTAAGGGCAACATCCAAAAATGTGTAGAATTAGTTGCAGATGGCATCACCTATACTCAGCTGGAAGATGGAGAAAAACTGCTTGCTAACAAATTCAGCTCACATTTCAGCTCCCCATCAACCCCAGTTATTCCCCAAGAAATACCCCCCACCACTCCACCACCATTTGTCACCAAAGAACAGGTTGCCACTGTACTGTCTAAGGCTAAGAACATGGCTTCATTGGAGCCTGATGATATACCAGGTTGCCTTTTAAACAATTTAAATCAAATCCTATCAGGCTCAATAGGATATCTTTTTAACCATAGCATCAGGATTTGCTTTGTCCCGATAGAGTGGAGGACAGCAAGAGTCATTCCTCTGTGTAAAGGGGGCCCACCTACTGACCTGGGAAATTGCAGACCAGCCAGTTTGACTAGTCTTATATACAAGGCCATGGAGAGAATTATCATGGACCTAATAAATAATGAGATAGGAAACCTCCAATCACTGGACCTGACCCAATTCGACTTTGTCAAAAAAACAGAACCTCCACACTTTAATATAAATAAAACTGAGCGCTTTCATCTGGGTATGTTGGAGTTCATCAGAATAAATGCATCAGTCAGTTCACCCTTTTTTATACAGCCTGAACCTGTCACTAAAACCTCTAAAGGGTTATGGATGTGGAAGTACCAGACAGGGCTAATGAAGGACTCTGAGCTCCATTGTGAGTTAATGGCATTGTTTAATAGACACGGTTGTGAATCGCTCAATGTTTTGATTAATGACAATGGCAGGAAAATATGTAATTTAATGAATGATATTTCTAAATTAGACAATAGTATCCAGGATGATTTGTTGTTTGATAGTAAGGGAGATGAATACAGAAAATTGTTTATTAAAGTTGACAATATTATTACTGAGCTTAGAGCTCAGAAAGTTAAAATATTGTATAGAGACAAACATGATTACCCTGTACCCATTGTCAATGGCAACCGGGCCAATAGTGTTTCTAATGTAAATTTGACTCATCTGACTGTAGCTATTGATAGAGATCCCCCTGAACAAGATGCCAGTGAAGAGGTGGACCTTTTAAAACTCCCCCCTCTGAGGAGGTCAGAGAGATTAAGGAATGAGAGGAGAGGGAACTCAGGGGCACCAAGGAGGAGAAACTGACATTCAACAAATGCCCCAATGGAGAGGCAGATAGAGAGGGAAGGAGCAGCCATTGGCAGACCAACATGTAGACAATTGTAAAATTGTCTCTAATACCATTGGTGATTTTGCAGTATACAATTTCAGTGACATTTTATTTATTTATTTTTATTTTACATTTGTTGACTGGGAATGTCTGACTGAGCTGAAGCCTTTTCTCAGCAGAGGCCCGGGGAGAAAAGCTCCAGTACAGTACATGCAGAATAACTTTTAGATAGTAAAACAGATATTACAGATATAATTTCAGGACTACAGGAATTTTCTAGTAGAAAACTACAAAAAGGAATTTATTATACAATAAACAATTTTTTTTTGACAGGCCACAAGTATAAGATCCTAGTATAAATACTAGAGAGAGGAAATGCATGGATTAGGGAAATTGAAATAGAGAGTTTTCAAGGTGGGTTTGAGCATTAGCATTCTGTGGAAATAATCTTTTAGTATTTGTTTAAATTGTTTGTTGTGTTTGTTGTCGAATCTCAAGGGGAAGTTTGTTCCATTTGATTGATGGGTGGTAGCTGTATAAATTTTGGCCTGCTTTAGATTTGGGCTTGTGGATTTTTAGGAGGTCTTGGGAAGAGCTACGGAGGTTCCTAGAAGGAACATAGTGGAAGATAATTGAGTGTAAGGCTGGACAGAAAGATGGCTGGTAAAGGACTGACTGTATAGTTTGGAGCTGAGAGAGGAGGAGGAGTTGAGGCAGTTCAAGCCAGTTTAAGTATCTTAGGGGGAGACAGTGATGAGATCTGTAGGATTCTTGGGTTGCAAATCTAGCTACTTTATGGTATGTAGTCTCTAATCTAGTAAGGAGAGAGGAGTTTAGATTAGTTAGGATTTGTGAGCAATATGTTAGGCAGGGAAGAAGGTAGGCATGAGTGAGGGCTATTCTGGCCTCCTGAGTAAGATATTTGTTATTTCTATAGAGTAGACCTAGTTTCAGGTGAGCTTTCCTGATTCAATTATTTATGTGGAGGTTGAATTTTAGTTGATCATCGATTGTGATACCAAGGAGTTTAGAGCTAGGTTCAACTACAATAGGAGTCTTATTGAGTGATTGGATAGTAAAAGAGGTCTTTATGTGGTTGGATGTTTTAGGGAGGAAGAGTAGGAGTGTTGTTTTTTTAGGGTTGAGGATGAGTTGGTTGTTGGAGAGCCATGTTTCTATTGAGTTAAAGGATGACTGGGCAGCTGTTAAGAGTTCAGAGTGAGAGTTCGCTATTGTTATGACGGTAGAGTCATTGGCGTATTGTATAATAGAGGAGAGTGGACAGGAGGTATAGAGCAAGTTTGTGAAGATGTTGAAAAGTAGTGGCCCTAAAATGGATCCTTGGAGGACTCCCATTTTTATTGGAAGAGGAGGAGATAAAGCAGTGTCCCATTTTACAGACTGGAATCTACCTTTTAGATAGCTTTTGAACCATGTCACTGTTTCAGGGGAGAAATTGAGGTTAGACAGTTTGCTACGTAGTAGAGAGTGAGACACAGTATTGAAGGCCTTTGAGAGATCCAAAAAGAGACAGGAGGTAAGTTTATGGTCATCTCTAGCCAGGGTAGTAGTATTTAGAAAGGATATAAGTGCAGTATAGGTGCTATGCTTTGGTTAAAAACCATGTTGAGCAGGTGTAAGTAGATTTTCTTGAGAGAAATGATCCATAACTTGAGTATGAATGCATTTTTCTAGAACTTTTGATAGGGGGAAAGGATTGCAATAGGCCTAAAGTTTGAGATTTCAGTGGAGTTACCTCCTTTGTGGATAGGTATGGTATAGAAATGTTTCCAGATGGATGGTACTTTGGATTTGGAGATGGAGCGGTTGATGATGATAGAGATAGGACAGGCAAGTGAGTGGGCTGCTGTCTGCAGAAAGTAGGATGGTATGTTATCAGCTATCAGATATCATAGTTTTTTTTTTTTTTTTTTAAGTTTTAAATAAGAACATAATAACACTTAATTTAAACAGAAACATAAACCAAATTGTGTAAAAAGAAAAACAATTTCAAAAAACAATACAACTATTTACAAGAGTGTTTCCTTAAACAATGAGAGTTCTAATACATTTTATTATTTAACACAGTATGACACCATAGTTTCTAAGGTTTGGGCTGATATATTTGAAAAAGGATTGACATTTGTATCTGTAAGGGGAGGGAAAATTGCGGACACCATCACCCAGCTAGATTTATTTGCGAGAAAGCTAAATGTGGTGTTCTTTTTTAGAGACAATACTAATGGTTTTGTTAACTTTATACCAGAATGTAAACGACCTAGCACATTTATTCCACCAATACACCCCATGGTCAACCTTTATAAAAAATGTGTGAATATGATATCAGAAAGCTATTAGTGAGTTTAAATGAAATAAGTGGGTCCACAAATCTAACACACATGCAAGAGGAACTCCTAAGGAACATTATCACCAATACACAGGTTTGGCTCATAAAACCTGATAAGGGTGGGTGCTTTATGGTAATGGATACCAACGATTACATTGACAAGATGTTGGTTACCTTGTACACTGATATTTATGAGAAAACATCTAGAAATTAAATTACTATAACATACCGGAGCATTGACTTGTTATAAGAAGATTTACTTATTAACCACCAGATTACTAAAGCTGAGTATTACTTCCTGAAAGTGCCCCACCCTAGGACTCCAACCATTTTAGGGATCCTGAAGACACACATATGTTTAGAGGTTCCCCTTTACATCCTGTAGTGGATGCAAAGGCTTCAAAGATGTTCCCTATAGCTAAATTTTTTGACCATCAAACATAAGGGATGTCAGATGGGTTCCCACATTTGTATAAAGATTTGTGGGAATTTCTTCTAAGGTGACAAACAAACTTTATACTGATGATAGAACTTTTACAACTATTGACATTTGTGATTTATTTTCTGTTATTCCTCACAAGAAAGGACTGGAATGGCTTTATGACTTTATTTGTTTCAATTCTAATTTGCATCACACCAAGGTACTTTTAAGGATACTTGTGGAGGTAGTCCTTGACAGTAACTTTATTATTTTTGAGAACCAGCTCTTTAGGCAAACCAGTGGTATAACTATCGAGACAGAATGTGTCCCCATGTTAGCCAACACAGTACAAGCCCATAGAGCAAGCACTTATATTTTCACATCTGAGTTTAGAAATTGTTAGTGACTGTATAGCTGATATCTGGATGACATTATTTTTGGACAGATGGTGCAGCCATGTCGGACCAATTTTTTCAGTTTTTACATTTCTCTACACATTTTTTAAGATTCACTATAAAAGTTCAAACCAAAAGGGTAAAGTATCTTGATGTCACCATTTCTAAAAATATAAACACACATCAGTTTGAGTCATCATTATATAGGAAACCCACATATTTGAACTCACTATTACATTTTGAGAGTTGGCATCCACTTCACCAAAAAAAGTCACTGGTGAAAGGGCAATGCATGAGGTTGGCTCAGATGGTATTAAATGAAAATACTTTTCAAGAAGAATATGACCAACTTAAAGATATGTTAACAAGGAGAGGCTATCCTGACTTATTCCTACATGATATTTTCAAGAAGTTGTTAGGAAAAGGAATCTTTGACATTTTTCACCCTGTTAGGCACAGCTAAACAAGTTATAGCTTTTAGCCTTAACAGGGATCAAGATGTAAAAGAATGCCAAAGCTAATATCAGAGAGCCATGATTTTGCCATTCAATTTACATTTTTATGATATCCAAGATATGATCCAAAGAAATTGGAATTTGTTTGAGTTGGATGATGATTATATCAAATTCTTCAGTAAGAGACCAAAAGTGGTTTATAAAAAGGATGCCTGTTTCAAAATGTTGCTTGAAAGACCACATAATCCCATTGTCAAAGGGGGTATGGTAAAATGTGGACATGTGGACAATGTTGGTACTAGGGGCATGCTTTCACATAGAAAACTATAGAATGGTCAAGCATAAACATAAAAATTATTGTTACAGTAAGGGGGCTGTGTATGTTGCTAAATGTCAGCTTTGCAAAGGATTCTGCTTAGGAAAAACTAAAAGAGCTCTTAAATCTTGAATTTATCACCATCTTTATGACATCCAGACAAGGGATGAAAGAAATACTTTATATACGCATATCAAAAACCATACAATCCATTGTTTTAAATTATTTATTATAGATCACGTTGATCATGGATAAAGGGGTGGGCCATCTGACGATTATTTGAAATAGTAAAAACTTAGATGGCAGATTATGTGCAATGCGACCAAAATTCCATGACTCAATGAGCAAGTCTGTAACAGCAGCATATTAAAATAAAAAGCTGCATATGTTACCTAAAGTTTTCTTTTTAGAAATACTTTTGATGAACATGTTAGAATTGCTTTAAATAACCCCTCAGTAATCTATATATCAAACTGAGCAGAGAGAAAGGACTGTAAGGTACTTTGCATAAGGTAGGTTTGTTATGCCTTGCATTCTTTTTATAAGAAACCTCTGAGGTTGTTGTAGTTGCTACATATGCCTGGTCAGGTACATACCAAAGAGAGCATTATATTTTATGATTGGTCTGATAAGGGTGGAGTACAGTGGGATAATGACCTTTTTGGACCTAGATGTCATGCATTTACTTGCAGGATGTGCAACATAAAAGGATTTCCACACCACTGTGGCCAGATGGTTGGTAAGGCTACTTTCCAAGTGCTTACCCAGATCCCTGACCATTGGGTCAACTCTTAGGGTTGTATTATCAATATGGTAATTAGCTAGGAAGTTTGACTTCCCAAAGGTACAATCATGCATTTCTTAGCATTGAGTTTAAGACCATGACTTTGGCACTATTTGTTAGTCAGAGATAGACTTCTTGAAGAATGCTAGTGTCTGCAGGGGAGTCGATGATAACCTCCAGCCTGCAATCACCTGCAAACTTAGTCACCCATAAACCTTCAACATTTGTTTACATTTCAGAGAAATAGATGCCAAAAAGGAGCGGGCCCAGTACCGTGCCCTGGGAGACTCCACTAGTAACTGACCCCTTGCTGGAGGTGGTCTCACCTATTTTGACCTCCTGGGTCTTAAAAGTGAGACAGTTGGCTATCCAGTGGGTAATAAAAGGGTTTTCTACCTAAATTAGTGAGCTTGTCTATAATGCCTGAATGGGGTATTGTATCAAAAACCTTGGCCAGATTAGGTAAGCTGTGTGAATAGTCTTGGCTTCATCCAGTGCTTTGGTGACCATTTCAAAAAAGTCTACCAGATTTAATAGGCATGACCTTCCTTTAACAAAGCTGAACTGATGCATTTACAAGTTACATTTGTCCTCATTTATCATGTTCATAATAATTCTTTCCATAGCCTTGCATATGAGGCTGGTAAGAATTATGGGCCTGTAGTTACCTGGATCAGTGGTCGGACCTCCTTTGTGATGGGGAATGATGGTAGCCATCTTGCATTCCTTGGGCACAAAACCTCACTGTAGGCTCCAGTTGAAAAGTGATTCAAGTGGACTAGAGGGATAATGTTTCCTGCTATTTATTAAGCATCCCAGGACATTATTGGGCCCATCGATAGTGTTTTTGGCCTTGGAAAGTGCATTGATGACCTGCTCCCTAGTAATGACTAGGGGTTTTGTGTTATGTAGTATTTCCTTTGGATTATGAGGGGAGGAGTGGGGGAAGAAATTTGAGCTGAACCTGTCAGCTAAAAGGACAACAATGGCCTCTGGTTCAAAGTGGATGATGTCATTAACAGTAAATTGTATGCACTGTTGCATATTTCCCCTGAGGTTACAGATATAACTGTAGAACGCTTTAGGGTTGTCCTTTGCCTGAGAAACTATTTTTTTCTTCAAATCTAACCTTTGAAGTATTACTTAACCCTCTTAGCTGACAGTTTAAATTGGTCAGGGGGCTTTTAATATGTATGGCTTTGTTCCCCCTATACTTGGCCAAGGTATTTTTTTTTCTTTTGTTGTATAACTGGTTGATATTGTAATTCCACCAGGGTGGTTTGTCTTTTGAGTTTGTCTTATTCATAATATGAGTGTGCACAGGTTGCTATATACATCTATCAGAATGGCTGTACAAAGATTTTGTAAATAGTTCAGCATATGCTTTGGTGTTTATTGGGTTTGGGGGTGCTTGGAATTCAGCCAAGGTGTTGCTTAGTAGAGAGATGTTAGCCATGGAATAGTTCATAAACATTTTATTTTAAACAATATTTCAATATGGTCAGAGCTGATGAGGGAAGACATTACACTGGGTAAGGAACATTAGCCACCCATGTTCATGAGTACAAGGTCAAGGATGTTTGTACCTCTGGTAGGAGAATAGGCCAACTGCTCTAGAATGGTGGTATTATCAAAGTTTAGGAATCACTAGTCTTGTGCATTAGAAGTAGTGTAGGATTTCCAATCTATAAGGGTAGTTGAGATCCCCCATATATTGGATTGAATGGTGATGGACTCTAGTACATTGAGATAGGTAATACAGTTTCTTGGGACATGGAGGGGGACTAACAGGTTGCAAGGATATGGTGCGAGACCCTGTTTATGTCAATTTGCAGATATATATATATAAGTTCCAGTGGGTTATATACATTAACTAGTTTGGATGTGAGGTTGTTTTTAATATAAATTCAGACTCCTCCACCTTTAGTTTCTCCTGTGCAGTAGCTGGTCTAAAGATATGAAAGGCATTATAACCTTACATTGCAGGGGTACTCTTTGTAACTTTAAACAATGTCTCTGTTACAAACAGATGTCTACACTCTCCATGGACAGGAAAGCTTGCAGGGAGTGTAGTTTCTTTTTAAGACTGCTAGCATTGAGCAGTACCACCTTCAGATATTCCTTCAAAGATTCAGTTAAGTTGGGAGGTTTGTCCATTTGGTATTGCCTAAAAAAAAGGCATTATTGGGGTGGAAGAGGTCTTTGCCAATATTTAAAAGCCTAGAGGGGATAAGTGCAAACCATTCTTGGCAAAGCAGTGTGGTCTGTCATCCATGTTCTCCCAGGCTGTCAAATATTGTACCGCCTTGGACTGATACTAAAAATTATGTCAGTTGTTAAAATCAATCATTTTCTCTTGGTAAAGTGACATCATCCTTGGAGAAGGTAGTATGCTGCTCAGTTCTAGGCTCATACCTGCCTGAGATGCATAATCAGTGAGCTCAATCATGTCTCACTTCATATAGTCAAGGAGAGTACATTGCAGTCATTAACACCCACATGGACTATGACAGAGTCATACTTGTGCCTGTGGTTCAATGACCTGAGTGCCTTGTGATTTGACAAAGCCTAGTCCAGGAAAGGCAGCTAACTGTGACTCTCTCCTTAGTCTGGTGAGGAGAACAACAATGTACCTCACTATAGAATTACCAATGGCCAGGAAATGTGGCTGTGTGCTGGATTGCCTTAAGGGCTAAGCAGTATGGGAAATGGATACAGTATTACTATGTGTAGCTGTGGGTGGTGTTTTAATGTAGTGCTTACATCATGATTGAGGACCCTTTTTTGATTGTGCTATGCAGGAGGTCTTAGTGTTTTAGAAAGGTTACCTGTAAGTGCCTTAGCACAAATAGTTTTATATGTAGGGTCTTAACCTGGGTCTGTATCACATTGTCAAACTTATTATTAATCAAATACCTCTTAGTCAAACCCACTTTGTCTAAACCCCTTTTTGTCAAACAATCATTTTAGCGAATATTTTCCAAGTGAAAAAATGCAGTGGGCCATGATTGGGAATTTGCCCTTTTCCCCACTGTAGGGTGATTTTAGAGTAAAGGGCATGAGGTTGAAGCCCCTACCTGACTAGGTTTTAAAGTTTGTGCTTTTTTGTGATGATCGGTAGTTGGACTACTGGTTCTTTTCCCTGGGAAAATATTTGCTAAAATGATCATTTGACAAAAGGGGTTTTGACAAAGTGAATTCAATGAAGAGGTATTCGATAAATAGTAAGTTTGACAATGTGGTATAGACCCCCTTAACCATGTGCAGTAGGTATGGTGAAAGTGTCACTGGCAACCTCTAAAGGATTAGTTTTGGTTGTATGAGGGAGTTTTTCTTGTAGTGTTAAAGTATATTTACAACTCTCACTTTATCTGTTTTATTAGGAATTAGTGGGTGTCAGTGTACATGAGGTAATTGCTTCAGTGCCTCAGAATACCTGTCTCAACCAGACTGGCCACAAAGAGTCATGAAGTGCATATCTGTGGCTACTGGTCTACTAGGGAGAAGTGAAGGATCAACCAGACTGGCCACAAAGAGAGTCATGAAGTGCATATCCATGGCTACTCGTCTACTAGGGAGAAGTGAAGGAAATTTAAATACTGAACAGGTCAGTAAAAAAGGAACTTGATGAGCAACACTCAGCTATTTGCAGACTAGATGTTCTAGTAGTTAAAAATACCTATCTAGACAGTAATGCCTCAAGACTGTAGACCACAAACCTTCCTAATGTAAAATAACCGGTTTGGAGCCCAAGTGCTTAAACCAGAACAAAGACACTTAGAATAACAGGCACAGTAAACTTTCACCTAGCTCAGAAGGGTGAAGGGTACCCTCTCCTCCCACAAGATGTAGACCACAAAGTGTCTTAATGTAAAATCCGTGGTTTGGAGCCCAAGCACGCAAACCAGAACCAATAAACTTTCAGAATAACAGACACAATAAGCCTTCAACCAGCAAATCCAAACTCAGAAGGGTGTAAGCCATCTCTCCTGGCACAAGAATGTAAAATGCAAACCTTCTTTATGTAAGATAACTACTTTGGAGCCCAAGTACTTAAATCAGACCTAAGAAGCTTAGAATAACAGTTACAAGGCAATCAGGCTACTAACAAGTAGAAGTAATGATTTTCAGTCAACTGGAACATGCTCAAGACATATTGTGAAATTTTTCTGAACTACAGTCAACTTTCTAAGATTTAAGTACAACATACATTTTAGAATGAGATAAAATGTACATTGTGGTTACAGCACAAAAAATACTTACACTTGCAGTTTTTGTAAGTAAAGTGTCTTTACTAATACAGTTACATTACTTTTATAGGTAGTTGAAAAGATGTATGGCTCCAAAGAAATGACATATTTCTATTTCCACTGTTATAATGTATATAGCAAAATAACTACAAAAAGAAAATAATTCACATCGCATGTCAATATGGGCGTCCTCCCTGAAAGTCAGCAATCAAAGCACTTGAGGGGAAATAAATGTTTTATTATTGGATGGTCTTGTGAAAATTTGCCACAAATGTGCACTTCAGAGGACACCACTGACTGGGTCTCAAAAACAGCTTAGAATAACAGTTACAAGGCAATCAGGCTACTAACAAGTAGAAGTAATGATTTTCAGTCAACTGGAACATTCTCAAGACATATTGTGAAATTTTTCTGAACTACAGTCAACTTTCTAAGATTTAAGTACAACATACATTTTAGAATGAGATAAACTGTACATTGTGGTTACAGCACAAAAAATACTTACACTTGCAGTTTTTGTAAGTAAAGTGTCTTTACTAATACAGTTACATTACTTTTATAGACAGTTGAAAAGATGTATGGCTCCAAAGAAATGACATATTTCTATTTCCACTGTTATAATGTATATAGCAAAATAACTACAAAAAGAAAATAATTCACATCGCATGCCAATATGGGCGTCCTCCCTGAAAGTCAGCAATCAAAGCACTTGAGGGGAAATAAATGTTTTATTATTGGATGGTCTTGTGAAAATTTGCCACAAATGTGCACTTCAGAGGACACCACTGACTGGGTCTCAAAAACAGCTTAGAATAACAGTTACAAGGCAATCAGGCTACTAACAAGTAGAAGTAATGATTTTCAGTCAACTGGAACATTCTCAAGACATATTGTGAAATTTTTCTGAACTACAGTCAACTTTCTAAGATTTAAGTACAACATACATTTTAGAATGAGATAAACTGTACATTGTGGTTACAGCACAAAAAATACTTACACTTGCAGTTTTTGTAAGTAAAGTGTCTTTACTAATACAGTTACATTACTTTTATAGATAGTTGAAAAGATGTATGGCTCCAAAGAAATGACATATTTCTATTTCCACTGTTATAATGTATATAGCAAAATAACTACAAAAAGAAAATAATTCACATCGCATGCCAATATGGGCGTCCTCCCTGAAAGTCAGCAATCAAAGCACTTGAGGGGAAATAAATGTTTTATTATTGGATGGTCTTGTGAAAATTTGCCACAAATGTGCACTTCAGAGGACACCACTGACTGGGTCTCAAAAACACATACCCAACTCACAACAGTTCGCAAACTTCTCCATAAGGTCAAAAGCTGCCATTCTTAAATAACATGATTCAAGCATACTATCCAAACAGGGCTTTACATTTTAGAGATAAATTGCTTATCTCACCAAAGAGTACAATAATGCAGGAGACTCTATGTATTCAACTAATATTGCCAAAGCCTGGAACCACATTCCATTAACACTCAAATCTTTTGATAGATAAAAGGCTCTGGTCCTGCATTTCTTCAGGCTAGATCTCTAACTTTTATCTATTTTTTTAACTACAGACTGGTGTCACATCTAGCATAATTCTGTACACATAGCCTGCAACCTATCCAACATAGTCCCAAAACCAGATGTTCCCTACCCCTCATTCTCTCCCAATGCCACTTTCACTCTTGCATGCTACTTGCTAAACTCCACTCACAGCTCCCACCCACCTCTATTACTCTACTAGTGCACCTCTCTTCTTATCTCTATTCCCACATACTTTTCCTCACTAACTCTCTTTTGACCTTCACTTCTATTTCTACCTCATTTATATCAACACCTTCTCACCTTCCCTTCTGCTTACACTCCTGCAAATATCCTAACACATATCACTTATGTACACTCCTGTTACTATCTATTCTAAGACATGTCATTGACTTACACTCCTGTTACTATCCATCCTAACATGTCACTTTATTTAACATTTGTTAATCAAGAAAGTCTGACTTGGAACAAAGCCAATTTTCAGCAGAGGCCCGGGAAGAAACACTCCAGGCCCACGTCTTTCTAACATGGGAGGAAACTGGATCACCAGGAGGAAACCTACACAAATACAGGGAGGACATGCAGACTCCACACAGAAGGCACCCCAGCTGAGAATCAAACTGGACAACCTATAGCTGTTAGGTGACAATGCTACTGCTGCACCACTGCTCCAGCTTATCCCTACCTACCTGACCTACTTGTCACCTACCTATCTACTGTTCATCCCAACACATATCACTTAGTTACACTCCTGTTACTACCCTTCTTGACACATCACTTACTTACACTTCTGTTACTATTCATCCTAACACATATCACCTATTTACACTCCTGCTACTAACAGATATCACTTACTTACACTCTTGCTACTACCCTTCCTAACACTTATCACTTAGTTACCTTCCTGTCACGACCCTTCCTAACACATCACTTACAATCCTTTTACTACCCATCCTAACACATACTTATTTACACTTTCTGTTGCTATCCATCCTAACACATTACGCATTTACAACCCTGTCACTACCCTTCCTAACAAGTTACTTACAATCCTGTTACTATCCATCCTAACACATGTCATTTACTTGTTACCCTCCAACCCACTAATATACTTTACAAGATTCAATGTCAAAATCTTGTATACAAGGCACTCTGCATCTTTAATTTGGCCGCTATGTATTCCAGTTGCTCCACTCTCTATTATCGCTCTCTATTTCACTGACTCTCTCTTACACACATCAAACAAAACCATAACACCTCCTGTCTTGTTCTCTCTCTTTCTCTGAAGACTGGGGTTTTAAATACTAACCACTAAAATAATACCTGTAAAGACTGTCATCTCTTTCTTTTTAAGAAAAATGCATTCTGTGTGCAATTTTTTTCTCCCTGTTCCACCACCAAATGGAAAAGAATCTACACGGCAAATAACTTTGACTCATAAGTTCACCTTGTAAACAAGATATATGCTGCTTTATATATGTGAAATGCCTTGTAAATATATAGACACTGCTTAAATATTCATTTATTCTACAAATTTATGCACACCGTTTGAAATTCCAAGTTTTCTTTAAATACCTTTATAGCATTTGTATATTCCCTTGTATGTGTAATCATTATAATTTTTTTGTAAAATCTTTTCTCCTTGGGCCACAATTAAAAATGGTTTTAGATAAACCCAGTCTGACTTTTCTGGTAAACAAAGACAAAATAAATAATTTGAACTGCAGGCACACGAGGACCAGGCAGGTAGCAATCTGGATAATACTTTAATAGAGGCACAGAAACACAGAAGTGCTTAACGAATCACAGTATTTTTGTCAATCAAAGACTTCATCAGATGTACACCCACATTAAATGTTCTAGACAATTTATATCTTTACATCATCTCTAACCAACCGACCAAATTAAATCAATTAATTGAGCAAACCAAAAAGTTAAGAACAAGTAATAAAACAAGATAACCATTACTGATATATTAAAATACTTGTGTGTCAAAATTATTAAAACCATTATAATATATATTATATATATATATATATATATATATATATATATATATAATGTGTATATTAAAAATATATGTTTAAAATGTATAAGGGGAGATCCCAATAACTAACCTGATCAGAATGGATTTGGTTAATACTCCATCTAGTGGCAAGGGGAAACTTTATATAACCTAAATATCACCTAAAAATAAAACTGGAAAACTTAGGAATGGATCAAAAACTAAATGAGATTAAACTTAACAGCATGAGTAGGATATATGAACAATATAAAAATATAAATGTGAAATACTTTTTAAAGACTAAAAGGGAACTTAAATGAATATAACACAGGTGCACTGGAAACTAGTATAAAAATGAATATATAAAAACCCAGGATTGTCTTACAATCTAGCTGCCCTATAGTTTCAACACAGGGGCTATCGATACATTCTCATTAAGTTCTGGGTATTTGTTTGCATCAAGAACTAATTGCCAACATAGCTTTTTAAATTCAATAGTGGCTTCCCAGGGACCCCCCAACATTAACTAGAATTTCTTTGACAATAAAAAATAAAAACTTAGCTTCTCTACAGTGCAATGTGTGTTTAAACAATGCATTCATATTGTTCATATTTTTATGTCATAATGGTGTTCATATATCTTAGTTTTTCAATTTTCTCTCAGTTCTCCCAATGTAAAATGCCTCACATTTATCACATAGGGCAAGATATACTACCTCAATGCAATTCCAATTGCAAAAACATCTTCCTTTATTATACTTGTTCTGACAAGAAATAAGAACGTCATCTCCCTGTAAAATATAAGGACAAGAAGAGCATCCCCCACACTTGGAGGTACCTACTTTCTTTTGACTTCTCTTATAATAAATAGATTTACTTTCACATAAGTCTTTTAAACAGGGGGCCTTTCTGAAAAACACATTTAAGGGGGTCTTAACAATACCTTTCAGGTCAGATAACTGGGCAAACTGCATCCATTCTTTTGTAATAATTTCCCTAATAAGACCGGCATCCCCATTAATGTCAGTCAGTTATTATAAGAGAGGTCAAAAGAAAGCAGGTACCTCCAAGTGTTGAGGAAGGTGCTCTTTTCCTTATATTTTACAGGAAAATGAAGTTTTTATTTCTTGTCAGAACAAGCATATTAAAGGGAGATACTTTTCCAATTGTAATAGTTTTTGGGTAGTATATCTTGCCCTACATGAAAAATGTGAGGCATTTTACATTGGCAAAACTGAGAGAAAATTGAAAACTAGGATATATGAACACTATTATGATATAGAAATATGAACGATAGGAATATAGTTAAACACACTTTGCAATGCAGGGAAGCAAAGTTTTTATTTTTTATTTTTTTTTTTTGTTGAAGAGATTTCAGCTGATGTTAGGGGGGACCCTGGGAAGCCCACTATTGAATTTAAAGAGCTAAACTGGTAAATAGTTCTTGAGGCTAACAAATATCTAGCACTTAATTGAGAACATATCAATAGCCCCTGTGTTGAAACTAAGGGCAGCTAGGTTAAAAGACCATTCTGGGATGTTTTATATTCATTTTTTATAATAGTTTATGGTGCACCTGTGTTATATTAATTTAAGTTGTCTTTCAGTTTTTAAAATAGTATTTCATATTTATATTTTTATATTGTTTATATATCCTACCCATGTTTTAAGTTTAATTTAATTTATTTTTTGATCCATTCCTAAGTTTTCAAGTTTTATTTTTAGGTGATATTTAGGTTATATAATTTTTCTCCTTGCCACTAGATGGAGAATTAACCAAATACATTCCAATAAGTTTAGTTATTGGGATCTCCCCTTACGTATTTTAAACATACATTTTTAATATACACACCTTTTAATGTAGTAGTTGCCAAATAAAATATATTTTTTTATATTTTTACAAAGGTTTTAAGCAGTGCCAAGGATCAAATGGTGGAAGCTGAAAAGGGTGATTGTGGGCTGGAGTTCAGGGAAGAGTTAAAACAGGCACTGGGGGGCAGTGAAGAATTACCGAATAGCTGGGTAACTACAGCCAAGATGGTAAGGAAGACATCTAGAAAGGTGCTTGGTGTGACATCTGGACAGAGGAAGAAGAACAAGGAGACCTGGTGGTGGAATGAGGAAGTACAGGAGAGTATACAGAGGAAGAGGCTGGCGAAGAAGACGTGGGATTGTCAGAGAGATGAAGAAAGTAGATAGGAGTATAAGGAGATAAGGCGTATGATGAACAGAGAGGTGGCAAAGGCTAAGTATAAAGCGTATGGAGAGTTGTATGAAAGGTTGGACACTAAAGAGGGAGAAAAGGACCTGTACCGATTGGCTAGACAGAGGGACCGAGCTGGGAACGATGTGCAGCAAGTAAGAGTGATAAAGGATAATGACAGAAATGTACTTACAAGCAAGGAGAGTGTGTTGAGCAGACAGAAAGAGTACTTTGAGGGGGCTGATGAATGAAGAGAATAAAGAGAGAGAAGGTTGGATAATGTGGGGATAATGAATCAGGAAGTGAAACAGATTAGCAAGGAGGAAGTACGGACAGCTAAGAAGAGGATGAAGAATGGAAAGGCTGTTGGTTCAGATGACATACCAGTGGAAGCATGGAGGTGCTTAGGAGAAATGACAGTGGAGTTTTTAACCAGATTGTTTAGTGAAATCTTGGAAAGTCAGAGGATGCCTGAGGAGTAGAGAAAAAGTGTTTTTATACCTATTTTTAAGAATAAGGGTGATGTGCAGAGTTGTAGTAACTACAGAGGGACAAAACTAATCAGTCACAGCTTGAAGTTATGAGAAAGAGTAGTGGAAGCTAGATTAAGAAGGGAAGTAATGATTAGCGATCAGCAGTATGGTTTCATGCCAGGAAAGAGCACTACAGATGCAATGTTTGCTCTGTAACTGTTGATGGAGAAGTACAGAGAAGGTCAGAAGGAGTTGCATTGTGTCTTTGTGGACTTGAAGAAAGCATATGATAGGGTGTCTAAAGAGGAGGTGTGGTATTGTATGAGGAAGCCAGGAGTGGCAGAGAAGTATGTTAGAGTGGTACAGGATATGTATGAGTGTAGTGTGACAGTGGTGAAGTCTGCAGTGGGAATGACAGATCCATTTAAGGTGGAGGTGGGATTACATCAAGGATCAGCTCTGAGCCCTTTCCTATTTGCAATGGTGATGGACAGGTTGACAGATGAGATCAGACAGGAGGACCCATGGACTATGATGTTTGCAGATGACATTGTGATCTGTCGTGAGAGTAGGGATCAGGTTGAGGAGACCCTGGAGATGTGGAGATATGCTCTAGAGAGGAGAGGAATGAAGGTCAGTAGGACTAAGACAGAATATGTGTGTGTGAATGAGAGGGAGGATAGAGGAATGGTGATGATGCAGGGAGTAGAGTTGGCGAAGGTGGATGAGTTTAAGTACTTGGGATCAACAGTTCAGAATAATAGTGAGTGTGGAAGAGAGGTGAAGAAGAAAGTACATGCAGGGTGGAATGGGTGAAGAAGAGTGTCAGGAGTGATTTTGTGACAGATGGGTACCAGTAAGAGTGAAAGGGAAGGTCTACAAGAGGATTATGAGACTAGCTATGTTGTATGGGTTGGAGATGGTGGCACTGACAAAAAGGCAGGAGTCAGAGCTGGAAGTGGCAGAGTTAAAGATGTTAAGATTTGCACTGGGTGTGACAAGGATGGAAAGGATTATGAATCGGCATATTAGAGGGTCAGCTCAGGATGGACGGTTTTTAGATAAAGTCATAGAGGTGAGATTGCGTTGGTTTGGACATGTGCTGAGGAGGGATGATGGGTATATTGGGAAAAGGATGCTAAGGATGGAGCTGCCAGGTAAGAGAAAAAGAGGAAAGCCTAAGATAAGGTTTATGGACATGGTGAGAGAGGACATGCAGGCAACTGGTGTGATTGAGCAATATGCAGAGGACAGGAAAAAATGAAAACAGATGATCCGCTGTGGCGACCCCTAACAGTAACAGCCGAAAGAGAAGAAGACAAAGGTTTTAAGAATTTTGATACAAGTATTTTAATATGTCAATAATGGTTGCCTTGTTTTATTACTTGTTAACATTTTGGTTTCTCAATTAATTGGTTTAATTTGGTTAGTTGGTTGGTTGGTTAGTGATGATGTGAAGATATAAATTATCTAAAACTTTTAATCTGGATGTAGATCTGATGAAGTCTTTGATGAAAATGCGGTGATTCGTTAAGCAGTTGTGTTTCTGTGCCTCTATGAACGCATTTATCCCGATTGTTACTTGCCTGATCTTTGTGTGCCTGCAGTTTGAATTACTGTTTTTTTAACAGGCACTTTTTCCTCCCTATCTTGTGGTACAAAATAAATAAATAAAATAAAATTAACATCTATAAAGAGTACTGCAAAGTTCTAAACCCTCTTCTGTTAGTGCAAGACAGAAAAGTCAGATATGGTAAGACTGTTAACAAAATGTATCTATAAGTAAAGAATAAGATAAAACTGAAAATAAAATATGTTCTGAGTTGTCCTTTTCAGGGGTAAATCAACCAAGGAAAGTAAAAAAGTGAAAGCTTGGAGTTCATTCACACCATGTTATAGGAAGAACAGCAAAAGGAAGTTGAAAAATAGAAGGGATTATATACTGAGAGACAAGGTGACCTTGAGCAGAGCCCTAATGATATTCCTATGGAGCCAAAATGCAGGAACGTTAGAAAACAATGAGGGAGTTTGATTTATTAGATTCGTGAAGAAAAAGAATAAGGGATCTTTAATGAAAACTATCAAATGTCACTAGACAATGTCAATATGACTTGTCTTTTTTATTAGAAGAGTTAGACACTGTGACCCCAGTACTGGGTTTGGTAAGAAAGGAGTAGTACATCCTACGTCACAAAACTGTGACCTTGAGGAAACTCTGACATAGATGATTTTCAGGTGAGCCCATAAAATTAAAAAAAAAAACAGACATAAAGGAAGGAAAATATGCTGGAGCTGTAGTGAAAAAAAGCTGGACAAGATATTCTCTCTTCTCATCAGTTCTTTGAGTTACAAAATGATTGTCCTACAAAGTAATGCTGCAGTGAAAGACCAAAATAAGGTTTTAACAGGATTACATATTTTGACCAAGGCACAGAAAATGTAGTTAGCTTGTGTAATTAGGGAAACATTTCATTCAGCACAGAAAGTCAGGATCAGAATGACAGTCTACAGGATCAGAAGATGAAGGCATAACAATAAGCAGGTGTCCTGTATTATGTAATGGAGCAAACATGAGAATTACAACTTATGTAAGTTACAAGAAATGCTGTAAAAAACAGACATACACAGGGTGCTTACTATAAAACAAAACATTCACCAAAAGAATGTTGAACGCATCAGTATAGAACTTATAAACTGCGTATGCACATCAGTTATGCACAGAAGCATCTTTGTGATTAAATAAGAAAATGCCAGGTCTAAATGTTATATCTGTACAAAACATGAAACTGTTGTGGGGCAACAAGAATCATGTAATGTAAAGTATGCCAGTAAAAGACAAAATATTAGATTGATAAATGCAATAAAACATTACTCTAATGGGCAAGATACAAGAGTTTCACAAGTAATATTTTGTCATCCAACAGCACAATATAGTGAATTTACTTACAATAGTAGACAGCATGAGAAAGGGAGACACCTGTAAGTAAATCACATTAGACAATACATGTGACATTGCTGGCAAATATTATCTAGAAACTGCATTAAAGGGAGCACTCTGAAGATAGAAGTAGTGTGCAGTGCAAAAAGTAGACTGCAAGGCAGATACAACAGCTGGTCTGCAAACATGGATGTCATTTTAACTAAATGTGCAACTGAAAGATGCCTACAAAAAGAAATGCTTGCTATTTTTCCAAAATGACAAACAAAGACCTCAGTTTTATGTGGCCAGATATCCCCTCTTCTCAAGTTAAAGGTAATTGTGATACAGAAAAGGTTAACTTAAAACCATAGAGAATGCAAGAACCACAGAGGAAAGGATATATCAGTTGTGAGAGATTTGGGCACCCAGATTGCTAGCAACCTGACCTTTGACCACCATGTTGCTTCCATTGTATGGAAAGCTTTCTACATGGCCCACCTCATAAGGAAGGATATTTCATCCAGGGACAAGGAGGTCATAACATCCTTGTATTCTTCCCTTATAAGGCCCATTATTGAGTACAATGCCTTATTCGGCATGTACCTCGCAAAGCACATGCAGCAGCTGGATAGACCACAGAGTTTCCTCACCAGAAGAATCCAGGGCCTCAAAAAATCTAACATGCACAGATAGGCTAAAAAGCCCTATTCCTTTACTCAGTTTCATACACACTCCTCAGAGGTGACCTCTCTCTGGCATAAAAGGCAATCTCGGACCCCGCCTAGGTGGGACTGCTGCATATCCGCAAGTCAAGCTCCACTCAAGTAACCCACACACACAGTCTCAACCTGGTCTCTAACATCAATAGGACTTGTTGGCAACACAGATTTGTGTCCTAGAGACTCCCCCATCTGTGGAATAGACTCCTTCTCCATGTCAACCAGAGTACCTTTTTAACCTTTTTTTAAGTCTAACCTAGGTAACTGGATGGGGAAAAGAAAATACATCCCTGGGATCCCACCTGTGTCTCTGATGAACAGGGGCATCGGGTGCTGATTTGTCTAAACAAAGTGTTGGCTAGGTGTATAAGGGCCTCAGGGCCAATAGACTAGCAACTTCCTTTGATCCCATATACAGGAAGTAGAAAAGAAATACCTTTAATTATCCAGATAAAACTAATTTGAGAAAATGCTAATTATATTGTCCTAAAAAAATATTTATCAAAATGAAGAACTATTCTGGGTATTTCAAACAGGCAATGATTAGCTTAAATAACCTGTGCTACATCTCAAAAGTCTTCTAAATGAAATTGTAAAATTTAATTATAATAATATTTTGGAAGACATTAAATTGCTTGTTGACAAATGGAATATTTCTTTTTCTATGCATGATATTTTGACACTCATCAAAATGGCTATTTTACCTAATATATCTTATTCAAACTATCATTCTATGTCCCTCTAAAATTCACATTAAACAATTTAATAATATTTGTTTAAGGTTTTATATTACCCTAATAAATCCAGGATATAACTAACCCACCATATTAAAGACTGGAGAAAAAGTGGTATTAATTTTCCAGACCTAAATTTTTATGTATCTGCTTCATTCATTGAGAACATAGCTCTATGGCTGAACCCTAAGTACTGAGCTAATTGGAAGAAATTACTTAAAAATATTCAGTTAAAATCTAATATAAACATCTCAATGCATTATAACCACATTTAAATAATACTATATATTGATTATTGAAGTACTGTTTTATTAAACAACAAATGAACGAACTAACTCTAATTATATAAACTATATTGTGAAATGATTTAAATGTTTCCTATGTAAAAATCTGAAAATAAAGGTTTGACTGTTTTTTATTTTCCTTATTCTGTTTACTCCTGATTTCATTCAATCTTCATGTCATAACATGAGTAGTTTTAAAAGTAGTAATTTAATTTACTTGAATCAATTCTTAAAAGACACCAAGCTGAACAAAACTGGCTATATAAACCAAAAATTGGATCTATAAATGGGCAATTGGCTAACAGTTCAAGCACACAGACAAGATTTAGTACTGAAATTGGATTTGAAGCCAGATTCCATTAGAGAGGATCTCCCACCAATAATCACTTTTTTATCAGTCTTGAAATCCTTCATTGTTTTGAAAAATTTATTCCTATAATTTTTTACATAAAGCCTTTTTCAAACTACATAGAAAGAATTGTATTTATTTATTGACATTCAATTGGGATAGTCCAACTAAGCCAGGGGCCCATTTTCAGTGGAGACCTGAGGAGAAAAGCTCCAGAAGTATTATATATTTTTATAATAAAAATCAAATCAAAAATAAAAATAAGAGTAACAAATTAAAACCAGCATGAAACATAATAAGACAATCAACAGTTAGAGAATATCTGTACATAGAGTAGGTTAAATAATTGACAGGTTTAGAGAATATCACACATGAAGTACATACAAATAGATAAAACATTCAATCAAAAATGTTTTTCTTTTTTTTTTTTATAAGATATATATGAATATATATGGTATGGAAGTGAGGGGAGAAGGAGGTATAAAGGTATATGAGGCAAGTACAAGGAAGTAAAGAGTAGAATAGGAAAATGAGTTAAGGATTAGAAGAGAAGAGGCTAGATCAAGTGGGGGTTAGACAAGGGCAGGACCATGTATTCTGAAGAAAAAATTTAAGTTCTTTTTTGAACAGGTGTTTTTGATGAATGCTTCTTATGTTTTGAGGGAGTGAGTTCCAAGCATGTGCAACAGTGTATTTGTAGAGGGACTTTCCTATACTTTTACTGGATTTATATATGTAAAGGAGGTCTTTGCTGGAAGTATGAAGGTGACGATGGGGCTTGTAGTAAGAAAGGATAGAGTGTATAATGTGAAGTTGGGGTAGAAGTAGTTGTTTAGGGAATTCTTGCCATTGGAGTGATTTAAGGGTGGGACAGTGGTGGGCTTTATAGAGGAGATTAGAGGCAAACCTGGCTATTTTGTGATAAGTTTGCTCTAGTTTAGTGATAAGTGAAGTTTGAACATTAGTAAGGATGGGGGCAGCATAGACAAGACAGGGCATAAGAAGGGGTTGAGCAAGGGAAGGTTTGGAAGAAGGTGACAGAAATTTCTGGTTGTGATAGAGAAGTCAGGGTTTCTGGTGGGTCTTTTCTATACATTGTTGGATATGAGTATCGAATTTTAGTTGATCATCAATAATTGCTCCAAGTAGTTTGGTATTGGGTTTGGGTATGATGATGATATTATTAAGAGAGGTGATAGAGAAAGACAGTTTGTGCTGGGAGATTGTTTTAGGGAAGAAAAAATTGAGTTTAGTTTTTTTTTTTTTGATTTAGTATTAATTGGTTATCAGAGAGCCAGTTTTTGACAGAGGTAAAGGTTTGTTGAGTGAGAGGTAGGAGTTTAGGTATGTTGTGAGCAGAGGTGATGGGGTGGAATGGAATAATGGAATAATCTGTGATGTTGGAGAAATAAGTTATCGATTATAGTGGATTGGTCTCATATGACATTGGATTATCGAGTAGTTATACCATTTTGAGAACCA
>NC_056749.1:820333409-820410909 GCF_019279795.1 Protopterus annectens | reverse complement strand
GAAAAATATTTACATTTCCATATTTTCACTTGAGTAGTAGTTAAATTACTTGCATGCAGTTTATGTTGGGCAGGAAATATTTATCAGTATTCTAGTTGGCCAGGAAATATTTATTAGTATTGTAGTTGTATAAAATAATCTCTTTCACAATTTTAACTGTACATACAAGGTGGCTGAAGTCAGTCAGGCAACACACCCTAGACAGAGTGAATGCTGGGGGAGGGAGGTTACTTGCAATGTCAAGTGAATGCTCAGGACATACTTTAGAGATAAATGGTCATTATTACTGCTCTGTTACTTCTACATACATTTTAAACCATCCCCTTATATGCTTAGAATTGTTAAGGAAGACAGCTATCACTGTCATGACTTGTCACTGACACTTTCATTCAGCTTAAGAAATGAAATCTTCCATGACATGCTACGTTGCTCTGTGTGTCGCAAAATTCTTGCAGAACAAAATTCAGAGTCTGGTAGATGCAAAGCATAATATTAAAAATAGTTCCACCCAAACTGTATTTTTTATCTCACCTACAGTGAAGGGAAGATTATTATAGTATTAACTCAAGGTATGCAAATACTGCAGTGAATGAAATGACTTAGAAGTAATAGTCATATAATTAATGTTAAGGGGAAAAAATGAAATGCAGGTAAACAAGAATTGTCTCATGTCTTCTCTTTATACCTGAAGGAGACCACAGGAGAGGCATATGAAGCAACTAGTTGAGTCTGATGGTAAACCTAAATAAGGTAGTAAATACAATTGTGTGTATGATATATATATATATATATATTTATATATATATATATATATATATATATATATATATATATATATATATGTGTGTGTGTGTGTGTGTGTGTGTATGTATACACACACACATTTTATAGACAGATAAAGACAGAGGGTGGGAAATAACCAATAAATAATACAGAATAGTAAATGAATCACTTGAGCACATTCAGTACATCACTGCATGCAAGAGTGAGAGATATGTCACTATATGAGGGCAGTATTCTGTCTTCAACTGATTTTATATCATTTTTATAAAGAGTGTTTTTAGTGCAATATTGCAAGCAAATATATATCAGGCACAAATTATGTTTGTATTTTAGACTGCTACATGTAAAACCACTGTTACTTGATAGCAAACACTGTCCTGGCAAGTAAGTATACACACTTTACATAAAAATGTTATCATAAAGTCTGCAAATGCATTACCCATACACTTTCAAACAAAAGTCTGCATAAGTACTTCCCATTCACTTTCAAACAAAAATCGGTCTAACCACTTCTCATACATTGTGTTTTGATTCAATAAATATTTATGAAATAAAAATGTTTTTAAGTAAGAAATTGAATGCTGTATAAAATGATGTATGAATTTATTGTATGCATTTTCTGTTATGTGTGTCTCTCTCACTTATTTCTGTTTTTTATTTTTTTTTCTTATTTTATTTATGCATTCCTTTGTACTTTATTATGTTATGTCTCTCTCACTTATGCTCATTTTTTCCTGATTCAAAATCTATTAGATAGACACAGGCACATAATTCCCGGATTACGGAGCACTAGCAATCTGCCCATCTGGGGACATCCTTGCAGGGCTGGGGAGGTGACACTGGTTCTGCATGCACTCGAGCCTGTGGCATCCTGGAAAGCTTCACTGAATGGGTGCTTCAGGACTTGGTTGAGGACGTACTGTGAGAGGAAGTTGGCAGACGGATTCAGCTAGGTGAAGCCTCACTTCAATATGTTGAACAACACAGTCTTCCAGCTGGTGCTGACAACTGAACCACCACAGATCCTTCCCCAGCAACACTGGAGTCCTGAAGCATTTGAGACTGAGTGGGCTGGGACCCCTGCTGGTGCTTCATCAGCCCTTTTTCCTTTATCTTTTCACTTACATCTTCTTACATATTTCCCAATCAAACTACCCTATTATATTAAAAAAAAAAATCTAGCCCCCACCAAAAACATTCTTCTCCTCCTCTTCCACCTCCTCCAGCAAAACTGCCTTGATATTTTTCTTCCGTGTTCCCCCTCTTTGTTGTGTATCCCCTTTTTCTGTCTTTCCATTCTCCTCCTTTCTATTCTTTAATGAAACTATTGGGGTGTGCACATAAGGATACCCTCATGTAAAACATATTTTCTTTTATTTTTTAAAGTGTTAATAATAACAACTGCATAATCCACCACTTACATTAAGTGCTTTAGAGCATAATCATTCTGTCCCAATTTACACAAAGTAAACTTTAAGTACTTGATGCGTTTGCCATATTTAGGCTTATTTTTCAAAAAGTCTTTACTCTTCTTAATTCATAGCTAAGAAAATATGCTTAGCTTATTTGCATACATGTGCAGCAGTCTGATAATATCCCCTACAAAGCTGCGAACTGCTGGGCTATGAATGCCACCCTTAATATTTGAATTCAGATCTATTTTACTCCCAAAGGTTCATAGTTTCATAGTTTCATTGATGTATATTAAGCGATTGACTGCAAGGCCTTATAAGGCTAGCTGTGAACCCCAGATGTGACTCACATATTTAATTTATATAGTTGGTTATTAACTGACTGCGTCTGTCCACCAGACCAGAGGAGAGTTCCAATTGCATACCAGTTGGACCAAGTTATACTTAACTCATTACAGCCGAGTGACGCCTCCAGGTGCATCTGCAGTTACCGCCTACTGCTCCTCTAGGCGTCAAATATTGCTTGTTCATATTTGCATTAATAATTCCAAAACCATGCCCTATACAAGGTATCAGAATATTTTATCTTGAAGCATACATGATGGCAAACACAATTGTAATGATATTTGACCTATGTCAATGAGTATTTGTTAGAATTGTAAGGTGATAACTTTATTTTTTAAAGACTCAAGCCACTCCCACTAGGAGTTAAAGGTGCACAATCAAAAGAGCTGTACTGGAGGGAATGAGTTAAATAGGGATAGGCAGGAACCCTGCTTCACATGGATGGGGAGCTTGTTCCCAAGAACTGGAATTCTCTGAGAAACATATCTCTCACCAATGTGTTCTATTTATGTTGCAAGCAAAATTTAGGTCTTTTAATCTAATAGATCTGATGCTGTCTGTTTTGTGGATGAAGATAAACGATTACTTTTACAATCATCTAAAGAACTATCTTCACTGAAATGGAAACTGTTCTCATGGGAATATATACATAGATCATTTTAAATTAGAAAGTATATCCAAAACTTGAGTTACCTGTTGGAGGTGTAAATTAGATGAAAAAGCTGATTGGGAACATATATTTTATGAATGTGTTAAAATTAAAAGATATTGGGAAGAAATTAAATCTTTTACAGGCCCTATTCTCTGACAAGTTCATACTGACCAAATCATTGATTCTTTTTAATGCTCCAGTACCTGAATGTGTTACAACAGTGAAATACCCAATTTTATAGAGTATAATGTCAGTCACAAGGATAGTAATAACAAGAAACTGCAAGAGTGACATTATTCCCTCCTTTAAGAAATGCTGAAACAATGCTACTGAAGTATGCCAGTTGGAAGTTATCACAATGAAAACAAGAACCACAAGAATCGCATCCTCATATAATTCATGGAAAAGACTAAGTGACCTCTTAAACAAATAATGATTGACGTAAGTTATTAATTGAATTATATATATATATATATATATATATATATATATATATATATATATATATATATATAATTGTATATTAGCAGAGCCCCTCTGTAATTGTTAGTAATTTATATCTTTTTCTTTTACAAGATAAGAAATCTAATTCATGTTCTATTCAGTTTGATAAAATTGTAACTTGTCATTGTTATTAAGTATTTATTATTATTCATGTCTGATTTGAAACTTTAATAAAAATTATTAGGAAAAAAAACAAGCAACTGATCTGTAAGGTAGACAAAATAAAATAAATCTGAGAATAAAACAGGTCACATCTCTGAAGTTTGTATGATACACGAGTAAAGAGTCAAGGCTTTGAGGTAATCAGCATAGGATATTGTGTTTTCCTCCCTTTATTCTTTTTGTAAGAAACCTTTCTGGACATTCCAGTTGCTGCATGAGTCTGGTCAGAAGTCTATCAAAGGGGACATTATACTCCATGATGGGTCTAATGAGAGCCGAGTACAGTGCTATGATGGCTTCTCTAGACCTATATGCCATGGCCTTGCTTATAAGTTGAGCAGCATAAAAGGATTTTTTACTACCTTGGACACATGTCACTCAAAGGCTAGATGACTATTTGCATGAGTTCCCCATTCCCTGACTAATGAATTAACTTTTAGTGTTTTTTTTTATTGATGACGTAGTTATTCAGGGTGGCAGACTTACAAAAGGTACTATAATGAATTTCTTGGTATTGAGTTTTAAGCCATGGCTTTCACATTGTGTTTGTCTGTGTTAGATCTTCCTGAAGGGTTTTCTCATCTTTACTGGCTTCATTTAAGTAATGACTCCAGGGGTGCTGATAAGTCATATTTTAGACCAATCACGAGGCATCTTGGGACATTATCACAGCCAACTGAGTCCATGCTCTTATATTTAATGAGTGCAGCCAGTACATGTTCCTTATTATAATTGGAGGGATTATGTTAAAGCATATTTTTTGGGGATGGTTGAGGGGTGAGAAGGTAGGTAATGTTGGAACTGAATTTGTCTGCCAACAGGTTTGCTATATCACCAAGCTAGGTGAATGTATCACCATGAATCACCAATTCAGCACACTGCTGTGTGCTGCCCTTGAGGAACAAGAACCATAAAACAAAGTTAGTACTTGTATGGTCTTAAGAAGTGGGTGGAATCTTTATTCCACCATAAGCATAGGTTCATAGGTATATATGTATATATATATATATATATATATATATATATATATATATATATATATATATATATATAGATATATATATATATATATATATGTACTAGGCTAACAAACTATAGGGCCTTTATAAGGCTAGACATGCAACCCAAATGTGTCCCAAAGTTATGTGGTTTAGACATTTATATAGTGGTGACTGTTGGTTATGACATGATTTACTGACTGCCTCTGTCCATCTGAGACCTGGACGTCAAGTGGGAAAAAGTTTTATTCAAGTGGCTGTTTGCAGGGTACAGCCATTTATGTGTGGTCCATAAACAGCTACTGCAGAGAACTATGGGTCTGAGCTTTTAATTATCTGCTTGATGTAACCCAGAGTATATAAGTAATTACTTCTACCACCTTTTGCCTACTCTGTGACTCTGAGTGAGTCACATAACTAGATAGTGCTCATGGGTTACCCCTTGAAAAGGGACATTTTTGTCCATTTGGCTTACTTTGCTAACAAATGTATAAACGTGATTAGCTTAAAAAACCTAAACCAAATATATTAGAAGTAGTGACTATAGTTACAGGGATAAAACAAATGGAACTGAGATCTTTAGAAAAGGATAGAAGGAAACTATATAGGAAAATATTGGGAACTGAGGGAACAATTCATACAGTGAAGGAATGAGGTTTAAAAGAAGACGGGACTTAAATGAGCTATGTAATGTTTGACTGAATGTGATTGGGTAGATTACAAGTGATGTATAATGTTTGCAATTGGGAGTGTGTCAGTATGGTTTGTGATGTAAAATGCTTGCAACTAAGATTGTGTCGGTGTAGTTTGTTTTCATTTATATAAATGTATGTTTGCTATGTCATAAGTGATGGTTTAATAAACATGTTTCTTGTTTAAAAAAGGGAGCAGGAATTGTATAATTTATGTAATGTTGTTTAGGTTGTATGATATATAGCAATATATGTAAAGCATAATGTTTGTTAATTTTAACTTGTTAATACAGTTTGATTACTTTTATATAAATGTAAGTGTGCCTATGTCACAAGTGATAATTCAATGAAGGTGCATTAACAGAAATAATAATTAGCTAAATACATATCTGCTTTTGTTGGCTGTATTGGCTTATTTTCTAGGGGATCTGAAGCTGGTATTCTTATTCAGTCTGGGGTAAGTTGACCAGGAAGCTTGAGAAATCCCTCTTTTGTTTTCCTGGTCTTGGCTGAATAAGGCACTGCTTTTCACTGAGGACAGAGAAGCACAGGTTGATACAATACAGGAATACATTTTGAGAATAACTAGAGCTATGGAAATTAATTCCAAATAAGTTCTCTTTTAATGGTTTGCAAAATGAAGTTTTGCATGCATTGGCTGACGTAGATGAGGCAAACCCTGAGCAACCTGAAACATTGTATATGAAACATTTAATATGGATTGGAAAAGTGTTAGTGCTAATAATCCTACCTCTCATATTAACCTCCATGGATTTACCCAAACTATAACCTCTACAACCAGAATTAACAAACCTAACAAGAAAGAGAGTACCTTAGACTGGATTCTCATAAACAAAGTGAAACAATCATACAAAACAGGAATCCTGCCTGATGATATAAGTGATCATTCCTTGACCTACATTACTAGAGAAAAGAAAGACTTCCCAAACCTCCCTATCGTTTTGACAGCACGCTCTATCAATAAATTTGTAAATAAGTATGTCTTTTGATTATCCCTCTGATTTATGCAAGACGTTTGAATGTCAAACAGTGTTCAGCAGTGGTAGTCCCGTCGTTTCCAGAGTAGTTCTTCCAGTCGCTGAGGACAGACAATAGCTTGCAGTGTGGACATAATTCCTCATTTTGCCTCGCAGAAGTAAGAGTATAATCTTGCTTTGCTGAGTTATTTAGATGAGATAGGTACAGTTAATCCTCAGATATTCAGAGGACTACAGTTAGTTAGTTAGAGTTTTTATAAAATCAATGTGAAATCTATCCTACAGTATTTTCATATTTCCTGTGGGTGAAACTGTTGTTTATTGGAATCCGTTACTCCATATCTACATGTTTTATATTCCTTTATTTATTATTAAATGTTTTGCTACCTCTCATTGTGGCTGGTTATTTAGTGAATATTTTAATAACTTGGAGAGTTATTAAAAGGGGTGTTCAATTATATTGGGTGAAATAGATACTGAAACAAATGGTTGCATGCATCAAGAGCAATAAGGCTTTTCAGAGTGGCCCAGGTGTTATCACAATAAGCATAAATGCTCTCAATGAAGTCCACCAGGTTCAGTAGACATGGCCTGCCTTTGACAAAATCAATTTGGGATGGGTTCAGTGTCTGTAGGTTTTCTATGTCATTGTTAATTATTTCCAAGGCTTTGCATATGAGACTAGTCTGACTGATGGATCTGTAGTTCCTGGGATCCATTGATGGTTCACCCTTGTGCAGAGACTGTTGCAATCCCCATTTATGTGGTACTAAGCATGCATTTAAGCTTTGGTTGAATAGTGACTCCAGTGGCCCTGATAAGTCATATTTCTATCAATTTAGGATGAATACTGAGAGATTATAAGGGCCCATTGAAGCTGTATTCTTAGAGTTAGCACATCTAAGACCTGTTCCTGTTGTAATGGTGGCATGCTGTTATCACAACACAGATTGTATAAACATGAGGTGATGTGTGCAATATCAATACCTCCAACCAGTTAGGACATTACAAAAGTCCCCCATTTCTATGATAGTGTATATCTTACTGCAGGAATTTGATTCACTTTTCCACATCCCCTTCCCTCCCTACATATGGCAGAGAGGTCCCTAGTCCTAGGTAGTACAGGAGACACAAATGTTGAGAAGTTAAAACATTCATACCCCTCAGAGTAAAGGAAGGCATTGTATACAGAATATAAAACCAAATAATGAAAAAAATACAAAATGACTTTCAACCTCTCAGCTGTCCAGATTTTCACAGAATGCCCAGATTTTTTCTCAGAACAATGCCCAAGCTTTTGCCTCATATTTTTGTTCCATTCCTCATAAAATGTATGGTTTTCTGGCAAATCACTGAGGGTTTAAATAGTTAAATAATGACCTATATTTGAGTTACATATATCATATCCTTCAAAAATGCATGCTAACACAAATCCTGTTATTCTAGCATCTTTCTAATATTATAAAAGAAATATTTAAAATATGTCCCTATTTTTGGGCCTTTGTACTGCCATTATTTTAGGTTTTGTCCAGATTTCTTGCACTAAGATATGGAGAGGTATGACTTTCATCCACTGTTCTCCAACAAAAGGCAAGTTAAACACGTTTGTCTTTGCATTACATATGCCATACATGCTCCTCTATACAGATATATTGATTTAATTTAATAATGCAAAAGTCACATGATAGATCACATGATTAATATAAAAATATACATACAAAACTTGTTACCCATTATAAATATACAAATGTAGATATGTTTACATAAAAAATTTAATTGAAATTAAAACCAATTTATTATACACAAAACATTTTTGTAACTTAGCTGCATCATTTGCAAAATACTATAAATAGAAATCACATAATTTAAACTGCATATCTTTGCTGAGTCTAACATGATATATCAATGCAGTTCTCTATATTCAATCATCTTTCCCCAAGTCCCATAAGAGTGGAAGTCAGCATTTTTTTCAAAAATGAAAAAAAAAATTCTTAGGTCTTTCAACCATGGGCGTGTCTGCTTAGGGCATTATTCATATTTTGAATTCCAATACTCTATACATGCTCAGACATCCTATTTATAAGTTCAGTTTTTGTTTTTCTGCATAAAAGGAGTCAAATGAAAGGCAGTTATATATGTAAAGTTCCTCTCTTATATTACAATTGTATCTTCCCTTACAAGACAGTACCCATGAACACCCAGGAAGAATGATGAGACTTGCATCATTAATGAACTAACATTGTCTACTCTTAGAATTTTAGCTAAGCTACAGCCTATCCTTGAAATCAACAATTATGTTATATACAAAATTTGATTCCCTACCTAGCTTATCTATAAAAGGTCTTCCTTTGATAGTTACATTCCAATTGCTATTCATCACTTTCTTAAAATCATTACGTTCATTATAAAAGGGTACCACCATTGATTTAAGACATACTTTTCCCTTAACCTTGCCTCCTGTGCTACTTGCCCTTTTTGGAACAACCCCATGTTTCAAAATTGCTCAAAAGACCTATGATCTCCAGA
The DNA here is from genome assembly GCF_019279795.1 of Protopterus annectens. Taxonomy (NCBI): domain Eukaryota; kingdom Metazoa; phylum Chordata; order Ceratodontiformes; family Protopteridae; genus Protopterus; species Protopterus annectens. The sequence continues at coordinate 820,401,837 of NC_056749.1, read as the reverse complement.
CCAATATTTCTACCACGAAAGTTTCAACAAACTGTGAAGGATATGTTGAAAACAGATCTATTACCACCTGTAACATGATGTTCTATAACAATATAATAACAGCTATGAATGAAAAATTGTGCTGTGATGTACTTTATATAGATTTAACTTCAGCATTTGACAGGATCATACACAAAACACTGATCAATATATTAGTACAACTAGGTATTGATGTACTCTTGATAAGATGGATAGCTACATGCTTTACAAATAGGACATGGCAAGTATCATACAGCAACTGGGCAGGTAAAATCCCTGACTACAGTCTGGGTGCCCACAGGGCTCTATCCTAGGCCATTACTTGTTTAGATGGTATCTTTGAGACCTAACTTTTTCATCTGAGGTGTTCCACAATCTATATGCAGATGACCTGAAATTAGGTAAACTGACTACATGTGTGAAAGATAAGGCATGTCTGCAAAATAATGACTCAATTGACCATTTGGGCACAGGAGAACTATATGCTGATAAATACATCAAAAACTAAGTATATGAGATTTGGGAAACATAAACTGAAAGGTGAATATTTAATGCAGCACCCAGTGATTGAAACTGTAGACTCATTTAATGACTTAAGTATATGGATAGATTCAGCAATTAGTTTTTCTAGTCATATCAACCAATTGGTTAATGATTGTTATATAACTATAGGTTGTATAAAAAAATATAAAGTCTAGGAAATCAACAATGATAAAGTAATTGTTTGCTAGTTAAATTAGACCCTAACTTGAGTATGGAACAACAATATGGATACCCTATAAGAAAACAACCATGAGTAAACTGGAAAGAGTATGACAGAAATATACCAAGGGTATCCATGGAGGTGAAAATTTAAGTTATTATGAAAGACTAAAATATAAGAACTTGTACAGTGTCTCTTACAGATATCTAAGAGGAGATCTTATTCAGGTATATAGGGCATTTAGAGGCAACTACTTCTGGGAATGTTTGATGTTATCAAAAAGTACCAGAGAATCATCAGATAACACATGTAGAAGATTCTATAGGAATGAGATATGTACTAATTGGTTCTCTGACAGAATAGCTGATTCACGGAAATTACATTAAAGCAAGTACTAGTTTAAATATTTTTAAGAATAGCCTGGACACTTATTATGGGAACAAGTGTTTTGATATATTGGCAAGCTAGAAAGACATTAATGCCCATGTTTTAAATATTTGTATGTATATCTTCTTTCCAAAAGCCTGTCCTTCAAGAAACTATTTTGAAAACAGCATATTATCGGAAATAAGGTGAGAAAGACTTTCAATCTGGTCTTTCATTAGCCCCTTCTTCTGCCGTACTAGTAAAATGTGCATAGCTATTCAAAAGGTAGAATTCTTATAAATACTAGAAAGATACTAATTTTTGTTCCATAACCCATAATTAATTTTCATAGAAGTAATTAGCACTGCCCGTATTAAAATTGTTAATAAACTTTAGGAAACTAGTATAAACTTCCAGAACCTGAAAAAAAATATTTTATTTCCACCATTGTTCCACACAAATATAACATTAGCTTGGGTGCAGAAGGAGCTTTTCATAAAGCTTTGATTAGCATATATGGGTGCTGATCTACTCACCATTGGTACACCCTTTTCTGCTGAAATTATTCTATACATACACACGCACACACACACACACACACACACACACACACACACACACACACACATATATATATATATATATATATATATATATATATATATATATATATATATATATAGGGTTGCAGTCTGAAGCAAGCAACACTCATATGGGTGAACGTTTTTTCAGACTACAAATATGCACATATGAGTGAATCCAGTTTTCAGTGGATTTTTGCTTCAAGCATTTTCTATGGGATTGTGTGCAGTGGGATAAAGGAATTTGCTTTTACCCTATTGTTGTGTGATATCAGAGTTCATATTTATAATTAACAGGGGGTGTGGGGATGCAGGAGACATAGACACACTGAAAAAAATATTTTTAAATTTTGTTTTCAATCATTTGCAATTTGATCTAAAATGATCATTCTTTTGATGGTCAGCATTTCAAATTTTCAGTGTTTATATATATACACACACACAGAGAGAGAGAGAGAGAGAGATAAGTGCCATTTCCATGAAAAAATCAATCTACTACAAGTACTGTTCAGGGAGGTTTTGTACATTAAAAGTTCAATGAACAATTGAAGGCTAATCTAGAATCTAATCTAATCTAATCTAGAAGTTTTTAGCTGTTTAGTATCAACATTAACAAACATATCATTGTCATCATAAACAACTCTAGCCATATGTTCTAAAATGTCATTAGTCCCACAGAACATGTAATTTATCTATAAAGAAAATAATTTTAATTTAAACTTTACAGAAATTTTCACTGAGTCTATTTTTGAACCTGCTGATGCTACAATTGGCCTTTATGGCGAGTTTTCCAAACACTTATGAATCCTTGGAATCTAAAAGATTGCTGGTAAAATTGCATGTTTTAACTCTCAAAAAAATAATAGAATTTATCACTGATGACACCCTGGCACAGTACTTCATTATTAATTACCAGATCTTTCTTAGAATAAACAACATTGATTACATTCTAGTAAATAGCCAAATAATCATCATCCATCTTTTTTATTATAGAAATGGAATAACTGATGAAATCAATAACCACACCCGAAACCTACGTATTATTGCAACCAGATTTTCAAGCTAATGCTGGTTGCTTCTGTTTTCCTTTAAAAAATGAAATTAACAGTATTAAAACTAAATAAAGTCTTTTCTATAATATTTGTAATTTGTACTTTTTAACCTTGAAAACGCTGAGAAAATAACATTGTAAAATAGCTTGTCCCTTTTTCCGAGATTAACTCATGTCAGTAATGCTGTGTGATGTGCGTTCCTCAGCAAAATAACTGCTTTGAAGGTGTACTGAGTGCAATCACTGATAACTCCTCCCCCACACATACCAACAGAAAAACAACGAATGAGCCACGCATAGCTTTCCAGCTGTGAAACATGCAGAAATCCCTGAAGTACATCCAGAATTTGTCCCAATATGCCACCATCACAACACCAAAATGTACCCACCAAAACAAAACAAACCACACCTGGTAACTTCTACCATCATGGCAGTGCCATGAAAAACTACCCCGGATTACCTGTCAACGTCATGCCCCCATCACTCTTGCAAGCCCTTAATTCCTGCAAGTTTCTGTTATGAAGGTTAACCTCCAAAACTACAGCTGAAAAATTAATGAGGTATCTCCAAAAAGCACCTAACATATGCATGATAACTGCCAACGACCTTTCCAGCCAAATACACATGCAAACGTAACCACTCCAAGGTTAAGGGGAAAGCTATTTTCAAACCTTACTTTTTCAGCTGTTTAACTGATAAACATTCCTAAAAACACAAAACATTTAAGAAAACATGTTTCTGAGCTTTTTAATACTTTCTTGGTGCTACTTGACACAATAAGAAGCAACCAGCATCACCGTGAAAATCTGGTTGCGATAATACGTAAGTACCCCACACCATAACAAAGAGACTTCATTATCTTTGCACTTTTATTCAACTTTAACCTGTTCAACTCTCTCCTTTCATCACTCATAAGATTAAAAAAAATCTGTTTACAGAATTTTCCAGACACAACATTCTGACATCCATTTCATATAACTTCTCAAAAATGCTAAAGTTGGATTTAAAGGGTGATTATAAGTATTACAATACTGTAGGAAAAAAGTGGAATTAACTCAATTGCATCATTATTTGCTCTGAAACATCAGATTCCAATTTAATTTCTTAATAAAAATATTCAGGTCAATTAATATATCTATTATATTCAAACTGGATCTCTGCACAGAACTAAAAAAATAAAAACAATTAAAGAAACTTTCAGTACGATTCAACTTATTATAATTGAATACCTTAAACTTATTTTTCCTCACAAATCTTTTAAGGTCCAACTTTACAAACACTTTCCTCTTTCCTCTTCCACTTTCATGGTGTCTCTTTGGATGAGTGATGTACAATACCATTTGTGGGAATGCCAGTGATTGCTATGCATTCAATTTGGGTAATCAGGATGCCAGTCTTAGAAAATACCATCAGTGTCTGCAGAAAAATGATTATTACTAGCCTCTTCCAGTCTTTTCTCCCTAATTCAATTTGTCATTAGGCTAATTCTTCTGATCTGGTCTTGTACTGCTCCTGGGTTTAAGATGCACTCTTCATTACTCGTAATCTTTACGATCCCTAGTGAGCTTCTTTTCCATCCTTCCTAGCACAATCCTACATTGTTTTTTCACTTTTGTAAAAAAACAACTTTATAATCTGATTCATTTGGTGGAAAACAACAAGTCTTTTAGAATTCCATTGTTCAAGGCTTTGATATTCTAGGATAACTTATCTATTGTTTTGCTATTGGCTGCAGCCCTCATTTCTTGCCTAGTTCTATCAAAACATTTTATCAGTTCATGATGCACTACTGAGATTCCTCTAGCCAATTTAGAAATGCCCATATTATGATCCCCTCAGGAGCTCTTATTCTTATTGCTTAATTGTTATAATTGCAGTCTAAGCTATTGTTCTATAGGGAACTATATTTATAAACAATGCTAGACTTGTCAGAGAGACATGCTTTAGATGATGTAATTTCTATTGTTTTGCAAACAGGCAGCTAAGTTATAACATTTGGGGTCTATAATACATTGGTTCTATTTTTAAATGTAGTTTTATGAAAAAAAATATATTCTAGTTTATTTACATCAGTAACACATTTTGTATGTATGTTATTTTTTGTGAATTATGTGATTTAGTTATGTGACTATTGCAGTTTTTAAATGGTAGTAATATGTCTGCATTGAGGTATTCTAATGAAGTCTGTACCATCATAGATTAATGTGTTTAACTTACTTTTTCATTAAAGACAGGTGGTCAGTGGTTATTTGTTAAGTTACAATTAATTGGAGTGAAGCATCAGTTGCTCAGCTCAAATGTATACAATGCCAAGATGTCTATGTTTGTTTTAACATAGGCAAAGGTACAACCAATCAAACTGCCAATGTCCACTGGATAATAGAGAAACAAGAAGGTTAAAAAATTACATCTGCTTTACTGACTACTATAAAAACTTCAAATATTTGTGTCTGCCTTATTGACTACTGTAAAGCCTTTACTGTATAAACCACAATAAATGGTATCAAATGTCAACCAAAATGGGGATACCGGTTCAATTTGTCTTTACCTGTTGAGGAATCTGTATGAAGAACATGAAGCAATGCTTAGGAAAGAAAATAATTCACTGCTTTAAGATTTGGAAAAAGTACAAAAAAGCTATATATATATATATATATATATATATATATATATATAGAGAGAGAGAGAGAGAGAGAGAGAGAGAGAGTCACTCTGCATATTTAGTTTAAGCTCTACTTAAATTTTATGAAATGTTTGATTTTGTGAATCAGGAATTAAAATAACTTGGAAAAGTATTTACTATCTATAAAAGACACAGATGGTAATCTGATGGCTGAGGGAGTGGAGGACTTGGAGATCCTTTTTATAACTGTCAAAGTAGAAAATACAAAAGCCGTTTTGCTGCTCTGCGTTACAAAATGCTAAAATTATTTCAGATTGCTCAACCAAATGATTGATAGATGTGTAAGAAAAGGCGTCACGGACACATTTTATTTTCCTTGTTTCAAAGATCTCTGCATATTAAGATTGTAGTCGTGAAATTAAAGCTGCCTGCTTCTTAGAAGTCAAGTTATGGTAAATTTGGGTATCATATTAAAGGTGTGAACATCACATTTTCAACAGAGGTTCATATAGTCATATCCCAATAATTAGCCAGAAGTCAAGGCTTTTGAATTTTGGTATTTGAGAAAATGTTTTGAAATCTATAAAGACTGCAAGAAGATCAAACCAGTCATTACTTACTGAAATAAATCCAGAATGTTCACTGGAAGGCCTGATAGTCATCTTAAAACTCAAATCTTTGGATACATAATGCAAAGGCAAGATTCATTCACTACACAAGACACTGATATTGAGAAAAATCAAAGGCAAAAGAAGATCAGGGCAGCAGAGGCTAAGATCAATAGACATTGAAGTAGTTAATATAAAAGCAGTTGTTGATAGGATAGGTGTGCTAAAGACTTCGAGATCAGGAAAAGTCAGGCAAACCATAGCTGAATTATAACATCTAATTGTATTTATTACTACAAGTTACAACACAGGGACTTGAAATTAAGAAATGTAATTGGTTAAATGCATTCTATGACATTTACTTAAATTTGTATAAGGATACAGTCAATCTGCTTTTAGACCATGTTAGCTTAACAAATTACACATAAAAAAACAAAATAGGGCGTTACCTCCACAATGACACCAGTCCCATATGGATTCCCCCAGGGTTCTGTGCTGGGATGTCTCCGGTTGGGCATCTACATCTGTGATGCAAACACTAATACCAAAGGGCTCTGGCTAACTAAGTTTGCAGATGACTGCAAGTTAAAAGTAGCCATTGAATTCCTAAATGATTTAACCATCCTACAGGAAGGCTTGTCCCAAATAAATAACTGGTACCAAAACCATGGACTGAAACTAAATGGCAAAAAGAGCATTATCATACCCTTTGGGAAATCATCCACTCTAAGGAGTTTTCACATTGAAATATGCCTTTAAGAGTACACCCAATTGTCTGGGATGTAGGAACTTATGTAGACAGTGTTCTAACTTTCAATCAACATGTGTCAATTGTCATAAATAAGTCCTTCTATATTGCACAACTTATAAACAATGGAATTATCTCTAGATCTAGGGGTGTAGTTGTCTCCCTTTACTCAGTCCTCATTAGGCAAATCATTGAATATAATGGCCCCTGTGGCATGTATCCATCCATTCAAGTGGAACAACTGGAATGGCTACAGAGATACATTACCAAAAGGATGAAGCAATGCAAGGCCTAAACATTGTCATATGTGGACTGACTTAAAGTCTTTTTTACTATACTTGATATCTTACAGACTCCTAAGAGGTGACCTGCTTTTGGCGTACAATGTATCTTCTGATTCAGTACTAATGGATTTACTGCACATCAGCAAGTAAATGTTATCAGAAACAGTGTATGCATGCAAACCTCTTCTGCAGCATCAACAGAATGGTCTGGAGGAGCAGGTATATCTCACAAAGGATACCACTGCTCAGGAACAGATCCCCCCAATCAATGTAAAACAAAGCTCATCCCTGCACATATTCAAGCACAACATATATCTATGTATGGGAAACAGAAAAAATACTCTAGAACTGCTCTTTTACTAATGAAGGGCACAGGCAGCTCCTAAATGTTTTATCCAATGCACCCTTCCACTAAAATTAGCTATAGTATGATCTTACCAATTCTCACTAGGGCTAATATATAATTACTGACCATGAGATGGGTGACACTAGTCTAACACCAAATGGAATATGTTAATTCAAGCATCAGAAGGAAAATTATCTAGGCTTAAAATGTCAGAAGGCCAGCTGGCCTGGTACTTATCTTTGAACCTATGAGCCTATATTTGGTCGTCCTTTGAGAACAACATTGCAGCAGGCCATACTTCACAAACATAGGTTCTGGACTCACTAAAAGTCTTCAACTGTGCTCTTAAAATGTGAGCAATGATCATTAAAACAATGCAAGTGATTATTGTTTCTGTTATGTTATACTCTTTTTAAACTTATAGATTCATTATTATATACAATTAGTTTTCCCTGTTTGGATTATATATGTTTCTTCATTGACAGTATAAACCCTTCATGTAACATTATCTTCTAATTCAGACAAAACTGTTCTTTTCCCAAAAACTGATACAGTCTCACTCATTGGAAAGGACAGTTGACTTTGGTAAAGTCTGATAGACAGAAAATTCAAAATTGGATCTCTTCAGAGCACAACCTATGTTAAAAGGTAAATGATCAATAATTAAAGGACTGAGGCTGTTTAATATTCAAAATGCTAATTCTGATTTGACAACAGAGTGAGGGCACCTACTATAAATCTAGCATTACCCACAAAAAGGAGCTTGGTAGACACACTGAAACAAATATCACTACAGCTTTTAAGTAAGAAAAATAATGGTTGTCGCTGCGCAAAGCTAACAGCGATGGTTGTGGGCAAGCAAGAAGTGGGCAGTCACACCCATTCAAAAATCAAAATAAATGAACTTGACCAGTCTCAGAAACAATAGCCATGAAGCAGTAGTTTGTTGTGATCAACTCGGGATAACTTATTCACTCTAAGATACATACAGACGGCAACAGTGAATAACTGGCTTGTAGCTATCCACTCCAAATGACTCATTCACTGCAATCCATGACAATAGTCATAACGGTGCCTTCATTAAAAACACACACATTTCTAAATGACAAAGCCCAACTACTCTGCTAAAGACAGTGTTGTTAAATATTCAAGATTTAAAGCATCAACAGCAACAAAATAGGTGCAATATGCAGGTGTGCTCACATTCAGGAGCATACACATATGAAGTACCACCTGACACAGCTCTTTGGGAGTCCCATGGTGTCTTCACATTCAAAGCATATGCATGTGAAGTACCACCTAACACAGGTCTTAGGGAGTCCTATGGTGTCTTCATATTCAAGAGCATGTACATATGATGTACCAACTGACACAGCTCTTAGGGAGTCCCATGGTGTCTTCACATTCAAAGCATATACATGTGAAGCACCACCTAATGCAGCTCTTAGGGAGTCACATGGTGTCTTCACATTCAAGAGCATATACATGTGAAGTACCACCTAACACAGCTCTTAGGGAGTCACAAGGTGTCTTCACATTCAGAAGCATGTACATATAAAGTGCCACCTGACACAGTCTTAGGGAGTCCCATGGTGTCTTCACATTTAAAGCATATACATGTGAAGTACCACCTAACACAGCTCTTTGGGAGTCACAAGGTGTCTTCACATTCAAGAGCATGTACATACGAAGTACCACCTAGCACAGTTCTTAGGGAGTCCCATGGTGTCTTCATATTCAAGAGCATGTACATATGATGTACCACCTAACACAGCTCGTAGAGAGTCACATGGTATCTTCACATTCAAGAGCATGTACATATGATGTACCAACTGACACAGCTCTTAGGGAGTCCCATGGTGTCTTCACATTCAAAGCATATACATGTGAAGTACCACCTAACACAAATCTTAAGGAGTCACAAGGTGTCTTAGCATTCAAGAACATATACAGATGAAGTACCACCTGACACAGCTCTTAGGGAGTCCCATGGTGTCTTCACATTCAAAGCATATACATGTGAAGTACCACCTAACACAGCTCTTAGGGAGTCACATGGTGTCTTCACATTCAAGGGCATGTACATACGAAGTACCACCTAACACAGTTCTTAGGGAGTCCCATGGTGTCTTCATATTCAGGAGCATGTACATGTGAAGTACCACCTAACACAGCTCATAGGGGGTCACATGGTGTCTTCACATTAAGGAGCATGCACATATGAAGTACCACCTGACACAGCTATCAGAGAGTCCCATGGTGTCTTCACATTCAAAGCATATACATGTGAAGTACCACCAAACACAGCTCTTAGGGAGTCACAAGGTATCTTCACATTCAAGAGCATGTACATGTGAAGTACCACCTAGCACAGCTCTTAGGGAGTCCCACGGTATCTTCATATTCAAGAGCATGTACATATGAAGTACCACCTAACACAGCTCTTAGGGAGTCACATAGTGTCTTCACATTCAAGAGTATGTACATGTGAAGTACCACCTAACACAGCTCTTAGGGAGTCACATCGTGTGATCCCATTTCATGTGAGGTACTGCCTAAGACAGCTCTTAGGGGGTTCCTTGGTGTCTTCACATTCAAGAGCACATACATATGAAGTACCACCAAACACAGCTCATAGGGAGTCCCAAGGTGTTCTCATATTCAGGAGTATGCACATATGAAGTGCAAACTAACACAGTTCTTAGGGAGTCCCATGGTCTCCTCACATTCAGGAGCATGCACATATGAAGTACCACCTTACACAGCTCTTAGGGGGTCCTGTGGCATCCTGTCATTCAGGAGTATGCACATATGCAGGGCAGTCTAACACAGCTGTTAGGGAGTCTTATGAACTGAAGACATACCAAAGAAATATAATTATTTTAATGACACTGTTCTAAAAATATATGGCATTTCTCTTTTATATGATGTCATTTCACTACAGCAGCAATTCTTATTCAGGTGCAGGCACAGCATGTTAACCCATGGCTGACTATGTCTGATCACAGTGACTTTGCTGGTTTGCCTAAACCAAGGCAGCCATGGGTAAACCTTGCACTACCCATACCACATTCATATGTGAGTTTTTATAAATTATATGTCATAGAGGAAGAATACAAAAAATAACAGATGGGGAATTCAGTAAAGCCTACATGGAGTGATTCTCCATGTAGGCATAGTAGCATGGCCCCAACATGGAGCATGACTGCTGAACGACCCAGTAAACAGGAAGGAGGGACGTGCACAAGTGTGCAGACACAGTAGTGTCCGCAGAATGAAAATCACATTATAAGCTGCTGAAATCCATGCAAATGAGGTTGATTTGTGATGCAATAAGCAGAAAGACACCTGTGTAGATGTCGTGTTGGTGTAAGAAATGTATAGAAACCATATAGCTGACTAAAATGTAAACACGGGAAAGCCCCAAAAAGGGTAGATATGGCACTGTAGGCATGCAAATGGCCACATCTATGGCCAGTGAGTCCAGAACGCAACATAAATTATTAAAAAATATTATTTTTTTTAATACATATATTAAGTTTGCACAGCTCTGCAGTTATAGCAAAAAAAAAAAAATAAAAAGTGTAAAAAATGAAAATTCGACATTTGCAAAAAATAGTGCCCAGCATGCAGAGTCTTACAATGGCAGGTGTCAGTGGTTGCTATAGAGACAGTCCCCGGAGTAGGGAAGTATCCAGGGTATACTCAATTAGCTGTATGCAAATGAGCTGAGGTTACTGAATAGCAAAAAGAGCTACAGTGTCCGCTGATACAACCCATGATAAGGCTAGAACTGTGCAGGTAGTAGTGCAACCATTAGCTGACATCAAAAGGGGGTGTGTCACACTATGTTTAAGTGAATTTGAGCTCAGTGATACCTGTTTGTGGTCAGCTAAGCACAGCTAAGCAGGGGGGTGTGTCTGATGCTGCTGAACTGCATTTAGCCCCACTGCACGTGTTTTAGCTGGTTTAAGAAATGCTGAATGTATCCATGCTTGGGGAGTGTCAAAACTGCTGAGCACTGTTTACATTAGCACCGCAGGTTTGTGTGGCATGCTGCACTGCTTAGCAGTGAAAGAATTAGGAAAATAAAGAAAAAAAAAACAGAAAATATCCTGGGAAAGCCAATCAGGTAGAAATGACTGATAAGCCCTGTTCAAGAGACAATGGCCCATTCAAATGCCCAATGCTATACCTATCAGTGGAATGCAGCATAATGAGCCAATCACACAGGCTGCATCTGCAGTATACCAGTATAAAGTATGCATACACCCTACAACCTGATTTTTCCCACATACTCTGCACCATTAGTGTACACACTTGAGAATTTTAACTGGCAGAATGCTAGGGGCTGCTGCTGTTCTGCTACATCTGCATGCACTAGAGGCTGAGGTCAGTGATGATGATGATGCTGACAATATGCTCAGACTGAGAAGAAGAAGAGTGTTCAGACCCAGGGTAACCTTTCAGGTGCTACATGAGCTGGAGATAGTACAGTGCTAAAGGGTGGGCAGGGACATACTACAGGAACTCACCGAGCTCTGCCGACCTCACCTCAGACTCGGAGCTAACAGAGGGGAACCCATCCCAGTGGAAACTAAGGTATGTGTAGCCGTTAGAATATTAGCCACAGGTACTTTTCAAAGACCAACTGGAGAAATAATGGGGGTCTCAGAGGCATCTGCATCCAGGATACTCCAGCAGTTCCTGGATGCCATGCAAGCACATGCCAGTGAGCACATTTATTTACCCCACAGTCATGAGGAGAGGGTCAGCAATATGCACCTCTTCCACTGTGTAGCACACTACCCTGAAGTACTGGGTGCCATAGTCTGCACTCATGTGAACATCAAAGCACCACCCAATGAAGAGGGTAGGATCTATGTCAACCACAAGGGGTATCACTCCATCAACTGCCAGGTTGTGTGCAATGCCCAGGGCATTATCATGAATGTGTGTGCTTGCAGCCCTGTCAGCTATCATGACTCCCACAAATGGCATGCCTCACAGTTGTACCAGACATTTGCCAGAGGGGACATCCCATACAGCCATCTACTGGGGAATGCTGGCTGTGCACTGGAACCGTGGATGATGACACCCATCTGAAATGTGCACACACACACCTACTGAAGAATGCCATAATGAGGCACACACACAAACTAGGAACATCATAGAGCATGTGTTTGGGCTGCTGAAGTCACGGTTCCACTGCCTCGATATATCTGTTGGAGACCTGCAGTACTCTCCAGCCATATGTGGACACATGTTCACAGTGTGTGCCATGCTACACAGTATGATCCTGTGGAAACAGCTGCGGCAGGAACATCACAGGGAAGGGACACAAAACCCCCCACCAGTGCCAAGGTCCACACAGCCACAGGGGGACTCTGAGGAGGAACCCCTTAAGCCTGTCCCTGTAGGCAGATGTAGGCATGCCCAGTATGCCCTGGCCTTGGAAAAGAGGCAACGCACAGCAAATGCACTGAAAATGACAACATATGGTCCTAGAGACTGACACCTCACTCTGACTCACATACATAGTAACAATTATGCCAGCCACATCACACAACCTGTACCCTACCATGTATTGGCTGTGTACTGCGTGCATCAGACAGAGACAGCCCTGAAGCACTGTTATCTCAACTGCTGCAGGGACAAGGTTAGTCACTTTTCTGTACAACAAATGAATGGGGTAGTAGACTGTGGTACCATATGTATGGACCTGCCACATGTAAGCAAGGGAATAGAGCGGGCTGCCAGCATAGCTGCAGACAACTGACAGCTTTGTGGGACAACAGGAACTCTCTGTCCAATACTGGCTGACCCATAATATGCATTAGGCCCCAACCCAATAAAACTCACTGCACCATGAGAGGGAATTACAAACAGTGGGGTCACAGGACAGATGTTTGCCTGTCAATGCTAGAGTCCCCTACCCCCAACACACCCATGTTCCCATACAATGACAGTAACAGTATGTTTGCAAGGTAATAGCAGCAGACCCCACAATCTCTGGGCTGTCCCAATCAACCTGATGACATGTACCATTTCCCCAATATGCAGGAGTCCATGTGCTATATATGTCTGTGGTTGATAGTGTCAGGATGTAAGCTGCACTGTCTGATGGCTGTCATGGCTTAGTGAGCAAGGTACATTACCATAGTTGATGGGGTACATGGTTCGAGACTGGCTGCCTACTATTTTCCATGTGAGCTACACCTATGGTAGGAGTTCTACAGACTGTCCATATGTCAATATTTTTTACTGCAAAAAAGCTGGACAAAGACAGACACAATGAAGGAACAGGGGGCCACAGATATGGACAGTACACAGCTCTGAGTAACCTAGACAGTGATTAGTAGAACAACATGTTGCAACAAGTCATTGTAGCACCAGGATACAAAGGCTATCACATAACTGTGTCAGTACTTACAACGAGTCAGTGGGCACCATTCATACCTCACAAATGTACAGAGCTTCACAGAATGTCCACATTTACACCTCATATATCTATTCTGTTTGTCATAACATTGCAGTTTAATGGCAAACTATTGGCAAATCAGTAAAGGTTGTTGTGAGAAAAATAATGACAGACAGCTGAGATGCAGACCTCATACCCATCAGAAAATGCATGATAATGCAAAACTATTCTACTAACTAAGTTTTTAAGAGCAATATTAAAATCTCATCCCAATGTTTTGGCCTGTATACCATTGTTATATATGGCCCTGTCCAGATTTTTGTTTGTAATAGTTTGAGAGGTATGGGCAACATTTAGCCTTATAATAACAGTACAATGCAAACTGTCTGAGGACCAGAACAGGGTATGGGACACAATGCTGGACAACCTACAAAACAGGTACAGTCAGAGGTGTGAAGTCCATAACACTGTGTGTGGTGTTACAGTCTCTTACCTCAGTCACAGCATAACTACAACTACATAGAGCAGCAACTGTGGAGAAAGCCAGTAACCACAGCAAAAACTACTGGCCAGACAAATGTAGAAAGTGCAGAACCGAACAGTTTGTGCAGTAGTATGGGTTCCCTGCAGTATATGGAATCAGTAACCCAAATATCTGTCAGCGATTCCCCACATCAATCTATTATGATCTGCCACTGATGTACCAAGAAATCAAAGTGCTATGTAAAATGTACCAGACATATTATGCAAAACTCTGTTCAGTCCGATATACTCTGTACACACCCTAGATATGGGTCAGATATTACGGACAGCACACAGCCAGGAAATCCCTCAGGCATTATATCAGGGAGGAGCTGTACTGTTTAATCAGGTTCAGCAGACAATTGGCTGTAGCACACAAAATCCTGGACTGGAATACAGGTAGGTCTGGCCTGGAGTCCCATTGTAAGTATTGCTGTACATACTGAGCATGGCCCTACATGTAGCTAATTTCAGCCCATGTTTGAACCCACATCTGATGATAGAACTGTGATGCCCATATATATCTGTGTATATATGGATTCACTTTATATGCTCGAAATCCTGAAATATTGAATTTCAGAATCTCAAGCCCATAAAGTGGAAAGGACTAAAACATCGGACACCCAGAAGTGTGGAATTCAAAATTGTGACTTCTATGCTACACACACACCACATACAGACACATACGCACACCTTACTCCCCACAAACACACAACCCAATCCTATGTACAAGCAGAG
This sequence comes from Protopterus annectens, assembly GCF_019279795.1. Classification (NCBI taxonomy): domain Eukaryota; kingdom Metazoa; phylum Chordata; order Ceratodontiformes; family Protopteridae; genus Protopterus; species Protopterus annectens. The sequence continues at coordinate 820,386,828 of NC_056749.1, read as the reverse complement.
GGGCTCCGCCCCATACCCCCCTACATAAATATATTAACACCAAGGTTGCACTACATACAGAAACACATGAAACACCATCACACAAGCTACATCCTCCTTTCACACACACACACCACAGTAACAAAACACACTAACACACACTGCAGCCTCTACCCAAAACCCTTAAAACCTAGCAGGCCTATGTCCGTGCAATGGTCACTCATTTTATGGGCATGTGATTAGTGTCCTCCACAGCAGTGGCCTCCCTGTCAGCAGCTACTGATGTCATCCACCCCAACAGCAGTGGCAGACACTATCCTGTGGCACATAGCACTATAGCATATACAGCTGAATAGGTAGTGGTTCTAATCTCAACAATGGCAAGTCAGTGTGAGTGTGTGTGTAAGTATATTCCCCTGAAGGTGTGTGTATGTCTTGCCTTTGTGTGTGCAATGCCAATACATTTTAAGGCCTTTTCCACTCGGTTAATCCCCACTGGATTACTTTACAGGGCCTGCTGGTGTCATCCACCTTCCAGGCACATAAGCTCTGTAGCACATGCAATATGTACGTAGCACTATAGTCCATACAACTAAATAGGTAGAGGTTCTAATCTCAAAACTGCCAACTGTGTGTGTGTGTGTGTGTGTGTGTGTGTGTGTGTGTGTGTGTGTGTGTGTGTGTGTGTGTGTGTGTGTGCGTGTGTGTGTGTATACCATTTTAAGGGGCTGTTGCAGCCTGTTACCCCACATTGCCAACCTATGCAGGGCCTACAAATGTCATCCACCTTAGAAGCACAGTTAGAAACTCTCTAAACACAATAGCACCATGGTGCATGCAATAGGTACATATTTCTATAGTGTACATAACTAGATAGGTAGGGGTTCTAACCTCAAAAAATCTCAAAACTGTCAACTCTGTGAATGCATGTGTGTGTATGTATATGCATATCTGCTTGCAGCAGTGTGTCTGTCTTCCCAGTGTTTGTGTGAAATGGTTATACCATTTTTAAGAGCCTGTACAAACCTGTTAATCCCCCCAAGTGGCAACCTTTACATCACCTGTAGATGTCATCCACCTGAATAGTAGTGCCCAACACTACCAAAACATATAAGCTCTGTGGTGCATGCAATATTTATGTAGCACTATAGTATGTACAACTAGACAGGTGGGAGTTCTACTCTCCACAAGGGTGGTGTGTGTGTGTGTGTGTGTGTGTGTGTGTGTGTGTGTGTGTGTGTGTGTGTGTGTGTGTGTGTGTGTGTGTGTGTGTATCGGCTTGCAGCATTGTGACTGTGTTAGGGCCAACACCTGTCTCACCATGCAGGTTGCAGTCCAGGTTTGGCCAGGTGTGTCCTAAGAGTGTAGGATAACAAACATTTCCTACCTGTGTGTAATAGTTGCATAAACCAGTTATTTTACATCAGAAAAACCTGAATGTTCTGAGACATAGCATAAGCTAGAGAAATGCTACACAAATAAGATATCATACTGGCAGACCAAGAAAAGTCCTGTCCTTTGCACTTGCCATGAGTATAGTTTGTCCTGCCAACTCTCACTGTAGTACAAGAAGTGTCCCACATTGGGCATTCATTAAGATGGCAATCCTACTCTGTGTTGCCTATGTGTTTGCAGTATTTATACATGTCGAGGCCCTGTGGGTAGCCGCTGCCCCTAAATAAATCACCTGTATCTAGGCAAGAATGCTAACCACTGCCACCCACATATGTAGGTACTGACTAAGGCTGTGGCAACTGTAAGTTGCATGGTGTCTGTCATTGACCCACCAAATGATGTTAACACACTGCAACAGAATCTTACATCAGGTACAGACTGGTGCCAAGGTCCTGGCCTCAAGCTAAATGCAGAAAACAATACTGTCATACCATATGGCAAGTACATGGCCCCACTGTTTGCCACATCATTGGCAACCCCATAAACACACAATCTGTGTTTAGAGATCTGGGTACTCAGTTTGATAACAATGTCACATTCAACCATCATGTAATGGCAGTGGTCAGAAAGGCCTTGTACATTGTACAATTCATAGGTAAATGGACAGCATCCAGAAAAAAGGTGGACATTGCCTCTGTATAGTCCTCAGCCAGTATATCAATAATTTAGTACAATGGCCCATTTTATATGTACCTATCCAGACATCTGCACCACCTTGAAAGGCCATGGTAATACCCACAAAGGTAATCCATGGTGACCGACACCTGTCCCCATGCAGACAGCTTCTAATCAGTAGTGCCCTACCCAGTATCAGACAGGTAGCCTCAGAGGTGGGCTGTGGCATGTCTACGAGCCAATGTTGGACTCTGCCCTTCAACTGCTGCCCCATATATATGAGTCTACTTCCTCGGGCATTACCAGTGCAACAGGCAGGAATCTGAGATGCAACAGCAACAAAACCTGATGGACAGACAGGTTTGTCTCTCAGAGGTTGCCCTGTCTCAGTAATGCACTTTCCATACATGGCAGAGTACCATCAATTGCAACCATGATGAGTGGATGGGATACCACAAACCTGTCCCAGGGGTCCCACCTATGTCCCTTAATGACAGGGGCATCAGGTACTGATAGATGCTTCTGTTGGGGATAAACTAATGGCTAGGCTTGTAAGGGACCCAAGGCCATTACTATAGTAACCTTCATATGATCCTATGAACCTATGTTCCTTTGAAACTCCCAGGTGGCATGTATCAACAGTAGCATGCTGTGCCAAGGGGCATGCATGCAAGATTATGCTGTCTGCCCCCATTGTTCCTGACACACTGTCCTAAACATACACACCTAGGTAAACACCAACGAGGAACCTTGTTCTACAGAAACAACGCACAACAGCTGTGAAGAGTCTTAACGCTTTATTAAATCCAGAAGAAGAGCGTTTTCGCCACGGAACACCGTGGCTTCATCAGAGAATAAAAACAATCAAGTGGAGTATGCAATTTATATTAAGCTAAAACAGGAAGTGACATCGTCAAACATCCTGAAATGCCGCAGCATAAATTTATATAAAAAACATAAAAATGTACCACATACACACACAGTGTGATACGGAACATAAACACCTCATACTTTAAGGTAATTATAATTTCAAATAGACAGGCTCAACCAGTATGTATAAAAAAAACGCATAGAAAACAGTTTTTTATGGGATACAACTAACATGGAACTAAACATAGTAAGTAGATATAAATGGTGAAAGCCACCTACAGTAATGTCCACACAAGCCAGCAACATAAACCGGCTAAATTTAAAAAGGGGGGGCAAACAAGAGGAAAATGTGCACATGTATATTTTTCCTAAACTGCATGTGTTATTTTCATATTAGTATTATGTTATTGTGTTAATATGTGAATATCTACCTTAAAAAACTAACTAAGGGAATGGCTAAACGCTATAGGTGTACAGGTTTTTTCTACCACCGGGATCTGGCCTGGGATTATCGAAAATAACTTCTCAATTTTAGAACAGGGGCGATGTTACAATTACTATTAAGGCCAGGATGGTTAAATGCGTCCAAGCGCAACTGCCACTCCAGCTCCCTGTTCTCCAAAATCAACGAAAAAGGTCCACCCCTTGGTTTTACAGGTACGTGGTCTATGGCCATAAAGTTGAAACTGTGGCCTGGGTTTAAGACTATGTGCTTAGCTAAGGCATTGTCATCTCTGTTATTCCTAATCGCATATAGGTGCTCATACATTCTATCCCGCAACCGTCTGTCAGTTTTCCCAATGTAGAACCCCCGACAACAGTTGCACATAGCAATGTAGATGATAGATCTACTCTCACAGTTTAGAGGTAACCTGATAGCGTACTTAGTGTCCCTCACCTGGAAAGTCTCGCCAACACAGATGTTATTACAAAACTTACAGAACCCACATCTAGTCATTCCTTTCCTTTTATGGAAAAACCCTCCATGCTCATCTCTTTGCATGAGTTCCTTAAGGTTATTAGACCTACTAAATATAAATCTAGGTTCCGTCCCTAGTTTTTCAACCAGGAAACCATTGGAAGAAATAAGGTACCAGTTTTTCCTAATGATGTCTAAGATACCTTGAGTGTTCATACTGTAAGTGGTAAAACTCAACGAAATCGCACTTGGGTCTTGGAAATACACTTATAGTGCTCGCCGATTCCCATCAAGGGTCATATCCTGCCCAGGGCTCACACCAGGGTCATTGGGTACCAAGTTATGCTGGAAAAGCAAGGGTTTGTAAAAGCCTTTAATCCTTTAACCGTGACTTCCTCAATGAGTTCACCTAGTAATTCATCAGGGTACCCCTACTGGAAAACATTTCCTTCAAAAGAGTGCATTCCTTAGTGAAATCCACTAACGTACTGCACATTCTTCCTGCCCTCACCAGCTGTCCCTTCACAATGGACCTTTTTTGTTTATATGGGTGGAAGCTGGTGAAGTGCAGGAAAGAATTGCAGTACGTAGGTTTCCTATACACAGTTGATATCAGAACCTTGTTTGTTGTGTCTTTCACTAGTTTGACATCAAGGTAATCTATCTCAACAACCGAAAACTTAAATGTAAATTTCAAAAATTCAGTTGAAGAGTTAATAGATTCCACAAACTCTATTGCTTGTGCTTCTGAGCCCCTGAACAACAAAAACATGTCGTCCAGGAACCGGGTATAGAATGTGACAAGCTCACTATTTCCAAGGATTCTATTCAATATGTTTGCCTCCCAGTAGCCCATCACATAGTTTGCTACCCCCGCACCACAAGGGGAGCCCATAGCCACTCCGCGTTTCTGCAAAAAGAAATCTCCATTAAAGATGAAATAGTTGCTGGTCAACACAATTTCCAGCAACTCCGTGGCCAAGTCAACCTCAAGTTTAGAGGCACCGAAGCTATTCAGCATAATACCAATCCACTCCACCGCCTCCACGTGTGGAATGGAGGTATATAGATCTATGACGTCAATGGTCAACAAATTGTTATTATCATGATACGGTACACGGTTAATGTTGTCAAGGAATGTCCATGAATCCCTACATATACTGGGAATTCCTTTAATGTACTTGTCCAGTATCTGAGTAATAAGTTTTGAACATGGGTAGGTTATGGACGACCTCCCGTCAATCAGTGCCCTCATAGGAGGGTCACTGATGCTCTTATGGATTTTAGGGATACCAAACATGATGGGTATCTTTGAACAAGTTATGTCGATGTAGTTATACATGTTCATGTCAATTTTACCCATCAAGAAGAGGTCCCTAAAATAGCCCCTAATTCTCTGAATGCTGCCATTGACTTCATTCTTTGAGGATGCTGTGTAGGCGTCACTTTCTAATAATAATGACATCTTCTCATTATATGTTGTATTATGGAAAATAACAAGCCCCCCGCCTTTGTCGGGTTTTAATACCCGTATAGGTAAGCGACTAACCTCATCTAGGAGTGCCATCTGTTCTTTAGTGACGTTATATTGTTTAGTCCTGGATCTATATTTAGTGTTGTGGGCTAGGAATCTGAAATCCATTTCACAGTTGTTTTCAAACAACTGTAAAGTGGAGTGCAGAGGGGGATTGAACACACTGGCTAATTTCAGATTATTTATCGTGATGTCTTCTTCCACTGGTCTATCACCATCAGTTAGTTGGTTGAACATAAGTTGGAGGTTCATCTTCCTCACAAAACATTTAAGCTCTATGATTTCTTTGGCAATGTTACCATTCCTACTTGGAACGAAAGAGTTGCCAAATGCCAAAAGTTCAATCAACTGATTATCAAGAGTGATGTCAGAAAAGTTGTAAATCCTGAAATCACCATTATTGTTTGTGAGAATGGTGGGATAATTTGTTTCCAACGCTTGGTCCAGGAAGGCCGTATTGTCTAGACAATCACGGAGAGGAGAACCACTCTCTGTCCCCTCATCACTCAGGTCAAACTCTAACTCTTTCTCTTGTTCCCATAAGGCCTCCTGTCGCGTTGGCCTAAAAAATTACTGTTATTATAGCCTGTGTTCTGTTTATTCGGTTTGCTGTTATTACTGAAACCCCTCTGGGAATTGCCAAGTCCTCCTTTGTCCCTAGCAATCCCCTTAATTCTGTTACTCCTCCTGGGTTCCAAGTTATTGTCACTGACATTGCCTTCAAAAACATCCTCCTCTATTATATCTTCCAGTCTGGTGTCATTCTCTTCTATTTGTGTTATTGAATTGGCCCTGCCTGTACCTGTACGTATAGCACCAATACCCTTTAGGTTAGGATATGCAGTCTTTTTCAAGTATGCCTCCCTATCCCGAACTAGTTTCCTGTTTTTATTACCTTTTAATTTTATTAAAAGTGTGTCTATGCTAGACAAGATTCTCCCATAGTCAAACCTGTATCTACTAAAATCAAGGTGAGCTTTAACATCTTTATCCAAATCGTTTATGTCATTTAATAAAATGTCAATATGTATTGCATAATACTTCACAATTAAGTCAAGCAGTTCACTACCTTGCTTTTGAAACAAGGTTTCTAAATCGACTAAAAAGTCCGAGTCGACAATAAGGCCTGACGGCATAAAGTTATTTCGTAGTCCCTTCGGTACCAGCTCTTCAACAATACACTGTTTAAAGTATGCCGACTCCAACTGCAACTTTTTAAGTTTTAGCAGTTTGGAGTCAAACAGCTTGAGTTTGTCAGATAAACATATGCTACTATTAGGTAAATCAGTCCCAATAGACATACCTTCTTGCCCAAACATGAAACCGGTAGTGTCCAGTAACCAACCGCCAAGGTTGGGTAGCCCGTCAACCCTACCAGTGGTTCTGTTTGCATTAATGTCCTGGTCTGTCCGTTGGTCGCCGTTAGACCGAGCATTCGAAACTGCTCCTGCTTTATTTGACAAACTCAAGCTGTTTGACTTAATTGTGAAGTATTATGCAATACATATTGACATTTTATTAAATGACATAAACGATTTGGATAAAGATGTTAAAGCTCACCTTGATTTTAGTAGATACAGGTTTGACTATGGGAGAATCTTGTCTAGCATAGACACACTTTTAATAAAATTAAAAGGTAATAAAAACAGGAAACTAGTTCGGGATAGGGAGGCATACTTGAAAAAGACTGCATATCCTAACCTAAAGGGTATTGGTGCTATACGTACAGGTACAGGCAGGGCCAATTCAATAACACAAATAGAAGAGAATGACACCAGACTGGAAGATATAATAGAGGAGGATGTTTTTGGAAGGCAATGTCAGTGACGATAACTTGGAACCCAGGAGGAGTAACAGAATTAAGGGGATTGCTAGGGACAAAGGAGGACTTGGCAATTCCCAGAGGGGTTTCAGTAATAACAGCAAACCGAATAAACAGAACACAGGCTATAATAACAGTAATTTTTTAGGCCAACGCGACAGGAGGCCTTATGGGAACAAGAGAAAGAGTTAGAGTTAGACCTGAGTGATGAGGGGACAGAGAGTGGTTCTCCTCTCCGTGATTGTCTAGACAATACGGCCTTCCTGGACCAAGCGTTGGAAACAAATTATCCCACCATTCTCACAAACAATAATGGTGATTTCAGGATTTACAACTTTTCTGACATCACTCTTGATAATCAGTTGATTGAACTTTTGGCATTTGGCAACTCTTTCGTTCCAAGTAGGAATGGTAACATTGCCAAAGAAATCATAGAGCTTAAATGTTTTGTGAGGAAGATGAACCTCCAACTTATGTTCAACCAACTAACTGATGGTGATAGACCAGTGGAAGAAGACATCACGATAAATAATCTGAAATTAGCCAGTGTGTTCAATCCCCCTCTGCACTCCACTTTACAGTTGTTTGAAAACAACTGTGAAATGGATTTCAGATTCCTAGCCCACAACACTAAATATAGATCCAGGACTAAACAATATAACGTCACTAAAGAACAGATGGCACTCCTAGATGAGGTTAGTCGCTTACCTATACGGGTATTAAAACCCGACAAAGGCGGGGGGCTTGTTATTTTCCATAATACAACATATAATGAGAAGATGTCATTATTATTAGAAAGTGACGCCTACACAGCATCCTCAAAGAATGAAGTCAATGGCAGCATTCAGAGAATTAGGGGCTATTTTAGGGACCTCTTCTTGACGGGTAAAATTGACATGAAGATGTATAACTACATCGACATAACTTGTTCAAAGATACCCGTCATGTTTGGTATCCCTAAAATCCATAAGAGCATCAGTGACCCTCCTATGAGGGCACTGATTGACGGGAGGTCGTCCATAACCTACCCATGTTCAAAACTTATTACTCAGATACTGGACAAGTACATTAAAGGAATTCCCAGTATATGTAGGGATTCATGGACGTTCCTTGACAACATTAACCATGTACCGTATCATGATAATAACAATTTGTTGACCATTGACGTCATAGATCTATATACCTCCATTCCACACGTGGAGGCGGTGGAGTGGATTGGTATTATGCTGAATAGCTTCGGTGCCTCTAAACTTGAGGTTGACTTGGCCACGGAGTTGCTGGAAATTGTGTTGACCAGCAACTATTTCATCTTTAATGGAGATTTCTTTTTGCAGAAACGCGGAGTGGCTATGGGCTCCCCTTGTGGTGCGGGGGTAGCAAACTATGTGATGGGCTACTGGGAGGCAAACATATTGAATAGAATCCTTGGAAATAGTGAGCTTGTCACATTCTATACCCGGTTCCTGGACGACATGTTTTTGTTGTTCAGGGGCTCAGAAGCACAAGCAATAGAGTTTGTGGAATCTATTAACTCTTCAACTGAATTTTTGAAATTTACATTTACATTTTCGGTTGTTGAGATAGATTACCTTGATGTTAAACTAGTGAAAGACACAACAAACAAGGTTCTGACATCAACTGTGTATAGGAAACCTACGTACTGCAATTCTTTCCTGCACTTCACCAGCTTCCACCCATATAAACAAAAAAGGTCCATTGTGAAGGGACAGCTGGTGAGGGCAGGAAGAATGTGCAGTACGTTAGTGGATTTCACTAAGGAATGCACTCTTTTGAAGGAAATGTTTTCCAATAGGGGGTACCCTGATGAATTACTAGGTGAACTCATTGAGGAAGTCACGGTTAAAAGGATTAAAGGTTTTTACAAACCCTTGCTTTTCCAGCATAACTTGGTACCCAATGACCCTGGTGTGAGCCCTGGGCAGGATATGACCCTTGATGGGAATCGGGCGAGCACTATAAGTGTATTTCCAAGACCCAAGTGCGATTTCTCGTTGAGTTTCGTTACCACTTACAGTATGAACACTCAAGGTATCTTAGACATCATTAGGAAAAACTGGTACCTTATTTCTTCCAATGGTTTCCTGGTTGAAAAACTAGGGACGGAACCTAGATTTATATTTAGTAGGTCTAATAACCTTAAGGAACTCATGCAAAGAGATGAGCATGGAGGGTTTTTCCATAAAAGGAAAGGAATGACTAGATGTGGGTTCTGTAAGTTTTGTAATAACATCTGTGTTGGCGAGACTTTCCAGGTGAGGGACACTAAGTACGCTATCAGGTTACCTCTAAACTGTGAGAGTAGATCTATCATCTACATTGCTATGTGCAACTGTTGTCGGGGGTTCTACATTGGGAAAACTGACAGACGGTTGCGGGATAGAATGTATGAGCACCTATATGCGATTAGGAATAACAGAGATGACAATGCCTTAGCTAAGCACATAGTCTTAAACCCAGGCCACAGTTTCAACTTTATGGCCATAGACCACGTACCTGTAAAACCAAGGGGTGGACCTTTTTCGTTGATTTTGGAGAACAGGGAGCTGGAGTGGCAGTTGCGCTTGGAAGCATTTAACCATCCTGGCCTTAATAGTAATTGTAACATCGCCCCTGTTCTAAAATTGAGAAGTTATTTTCGATAATCCCAGGCCAGATCCCGGTGGTAGAAAAAACCTGTACACCTATAGCGTTTAGCCATTCCCTTAGTTTTTTAAGGTAGATATTCACATATTAACACAATAACATAATACTAATATGAAAATAACACATGCAGTTTAGGAAAAATATACATGTGCACATTTTCCTCTTGTTTGCCCCCCCTTTTTAAATTTAGCCGGTTTATGTTGCTGGCTTGTGTGGACATTACTGTAGGTGGCTTTCATCATTTATATCTACTTACTATGTTTAGTTCCATGTTAGTTGTATCCCATAGAAAAAACTGTTTTCTATGCGTTTTTTTTTTTTTATACATACTGGTTGAGCCTGTTTATTTGAAATTATAATTACCTTAAAGTATGAGGTGTTTATGTTCCGTATCACACTGTGTGTGTATGTGGTACATTTTTATGTTTTTTATATAAATTTATGCTGCGGCATTTCAGGATGTTTGACGATGTCACTTCCTGTTTTAGCTTAATATAAATTGCATACTCCACTTGATTGTTTTTATTCTCTGATGAAGCCACGGTGTTCCGTGGCGAAAACGCTCTTCTTGTGGATTTAATAAAGCGTTAAGACTCTTCACAGCTGTTGTGCGTTGTTTCTGTAGAACAAGGTTCCTCGTTGGTGATACACACCTAGGTAACCATGCACATGTACAGCCTTACCTTGATGAGATCACATTCCTGCATTGCCACCATGCCATCCTGAGCCACTGAATTGCCAGCAGGTCCCCATGGCATAGACACACAAACACCCGGAACATAAACAATAAAGGTCTGGGAGACAACATTCAGTCAGCAATACTAACACCAAAGCACAGTAATGGAACTAAGGTACATACACTGTGATGTGTACTCATGACACATGCCAGCAGACACCACCTTACAGGGCATAAGACTACAGCACTACTAACTGTCAGTAACTGTTCTATAGTCACCCAGTGCATCAGACACATATTAGTATTTCCCTGCATCGATGGTATGGATGACAGGAATGTGGCACAAGTATCATCACATGCTCAGCGTGTGGTGTGGGGTTGCCAGAAGCCTAGGCTGTGCCACACAGTTGACATTGTGTGTGTGTGTGTGTGTGTGTGTGTGTGTGTGTGTGTGTGTGTGTGTGTGTGTGTGTGTGTCTGCAGGGGTGCTGGTCAGCTGGGCCATGGAGAGAAGCTGTGTATATTTGGTGGTGACCTGCATATGACAGTGATGTGTGAGTGTGTGAGTGTACACAGTCAAGGCACTTGCTATCCCTACATGAGAGTATGTTGGACAGCTCTGGCCCATACATGGCAGAATGTACAGTTCACCATGAACATGGGAACTTGTCCCACCAGGAGTGCCATTGGTACCACCATGCCCAGGGTCAGATGAGATACCACTTGATGAATTTGACTGGTGTCTGCTGGGTTGGTGTCCCTCGTGGGACCACCAAACCATGTGCACATGGCTTGCCTTGTTGTGGTGTGTACAGCAACCCCCTTCAGTAGTGCAGGTGGTACTGCCAATAAGGGAGTGTGACTATGCATGGCCATGTGGACTCTCAGCTGATGTTGTGAATGACCTATGTCCATGTGTCCGATGCACTACTTTCACCACATTTCCAGCATGGACATTGCATGTTTAAGAAGTGACAATGTGTCACCCCACCGTCTATCCACTACACTGATGTAATGATGTAGGGCATCACCAATGCCGTGGATGGAGTCATGGATGCCAGGCAGTGATGCACCCATGATCCTGAGCATCTATGTGGTGTTGCATTCAGAATATGCCTGTGCCTCCAGGATGGACCAAAACATGCACCAAGTTGCATATGCTGTGACACCTCTGCCAGGTGGTGGATGGCCAGCAGTCCTCCTTTGAGCATCCCCTGTCAATAAGCCTGTGAGGGACCTCACCAGCGCCTTGGCAATGGCTACTGTCCACAGTCATAGATGCCATAGTTGCCACACTCTCCTGTTTGATGCCACCACCCTCAGACTGTCCAATATCTGTGGGCGCAGGGGACTGAGTATGTGTGGGCATATTTACTATGTTCAGGAACATTGGGGGAGGAAGTGGGATGCCAAAACATGGGAAAGATTCAGCCCCCAACAACACCACCTGTGCCTCACTATAGCCACCATCATCATCAGAGTCTGATGAGACAATGAAATCAGTTTGTGAGGGGGATACACTCCAACCCCCATGGTCACTTGTGAGGAGGAAGACAACATGACTTCATTAATCCCTGCACTATTATGTCTGCTGCTACACACACACACACACACACACACACACACACACACACACACACACACACACACACACACACACACACAGGTGAGGTGCTACAACTGCATTATACATACCGCACCTTATTACTTATCCCATGCACAACACACAAGCAGACCACAACAGACATAGACAAGACAGGCCCTTAACAAATGCAGTGCAGCTACATCCTGTTAATGTTGCTAGTACTGTAACCTTTGCAATATGTGACATGTCAGTGTATGTGATGGACCTTCACCTTTAACACAGTGCACCCTTTTCCACCATACTAATGCCCCTGTATAGTAGACTGTTTAGACCTTCACAAAACTATGTGCAAATATGCTACAGCTCCTGCAAATATGCTACTGTGATTACCAGTGTAATGTTCTGCAGTGAACCGCTCCACAACTGAATATACAAGTATTGCAATATAGCTAATCTTAACAGTTGTGTCCACGGTAAACTGGCAACCCTTAACATGCCTAGGGTATAGATGAGCCATGACAATGCAGTTTCATACTCACTGGTTACAGGATGATGGACTCCGGCCACAATAGAGGTACCTATGGAATTGTGGGGAAGAGGTATATTGTCAGCAGACACAAATGTGACATTGGTACAGTATTGTTTGTGTCTTTCGGCTTTACCCGGTTAGGGGTCGCCACAGTAGAACTCCGGTCCGCTAATGATTGGCAGTAGAGTTTTACGTGCTGGCTTGCCAGGCCTAACGCAAAACCTACAATGAAGGAATGCCCATTCACGCATGTCGCCACACAGAAGACGCTCTAACTGAGAATCGAACGGGCAATATCTAACTGTGAGGTGACAACGCTACTGCAGCACCACCACCGCAGCCATTGGTACAGGATAATATGTGCATATATCAACATGTACAGTATGAACTGTGATTCCACCCACATTGCTGACATTCTCAATATGTGTACACACATGTGTGTTACAAACCACCCCTCCCACAAATGCAGAATAACCTGACATCCATGTACAGGTATGCAGAGGCTGCCACTATGCCTGCTACAGAATTAATGAGATGATCACAGGAGGCTTACCTGGATACTCCTCCACTGTGGAAGTTGTGCATCCACCTCCACAACATATGATGTGATGGATCTTTGTGAACTGGTGGCTGAACCCAGGTTTGTAAGGAACTCCTCTGTGGTCGAGAGTGGTTGTAGTGCTGCAGGCCCTCCACCAGTGCTAGCACAGTCCCTTACCATGGCTGCAGCCCTTTGCCATGCATTATTTATCATGTCTGTGGCATGGAGTCAGACCTGCTCATAGCTCCTTATCTGTTGCCCGACATGATTCATCGATACCATGAGGTCTGCCCACAATACAGCCTTTTGTTGCTGATTATGGTGACTCCTTGACATCAAGATCTGGTGATGGATTCTCAGACTGTCGAGTATGGCGGCATTCTCCACATCTGAAAATGGTGGTTTCCTATGTTGGTACATCACTCATGAAAGACAATAAGAGGGGAACACATCACAGGACCACATGCATTGTTCTCCACTATGTACACACCCTGCACATCCACATTTTCCAGCACTATGCTCCACTAACTGCCACATCATACCCCACCATCTATCACCACAATATGCATGTGCCTATCAGCAACATAGTGGCAATACCTCAAGTGTTGCCCTCCTGATTTTGCTGTTTCCTGCTACTTGCTACATGTTCTCTTAGGTGTTCCACTGCATTTTCCTTTTGCACCTATTACTGCTTGTCTATAGCCTGTCTACATTTTATGAAGTGATGTAAGCCTCCTACTCCTATTTTAAGCATCTGGGCTGTAGGCCCACCTGCCACTCTTGTTGACATGAGCATCTTGGCATAGTGTAGCAACTGCTTCATGTACACAGACAACCATCTACAAACACCACCAAGGAACACAATTTGTGAGAGATGCAATGACAATAGGACCCTACAGCCCATGCTCTACCCCTGTCAAGAGTGCATATCTGGCACCAAACAGGTTGTCAGCACAATCAGCACACCTCACACACCACCCACACCTATACAACACATGCCCACATATGCATAGGTCGTCCACCTACACATCCACTAACAAAGGAGACCTCTGAGGCAAAGACATAAGTGAACTCCACTGCCCTCCACAGCTCATACCACACATAGCCACAGATCTGTGTCCCACAGCCAGGACGGTGTCATAAATAAAACATATTAGTCATAGGAGATTCCATTGTGAGACACACAGATGTGCCTCTCACCAGGCTGTATATGGGGAAGGTCACAGTTACTTGTCTGCCAGGTGCCAGAATCTGCCACATTACATAATCACTGCTGCATTTCAACAACAGATACTGTCATGAGTCTGTCAAAGTCCATCTTGGCGTGACTGACCTGACACGTACCTCTCTGGACTATATACAGTGCGACATGATTAAGCATGCTGATTATGTGTCCCAGGCAGGTATTTCCCTAGCTTTATGCAGCATTCCACTGTCACCCAGAATGATGACATAATTCAATCAGGAAATGATTGACCTTAACAATTGGCTTGTTATCCTGTGCCATTACAGCGGGATCCAGTACCTGAGAGCCTGTGATGATATGATCAATAGACCATGATGCTTTGCCACAGATGGCCTCCATCTGTCTCAGCTGACCTTCATACTTCTAGCAATGGTTCTTGCCACCCCCATAGTGCCTTTATTAGGAGACTTGGTGAGGTTAACACTACAAACATACAACTGCCAGCACATCACAAATTGAAGGTCATGCTGCTAAACGCTATGAGTCTAAACATGAATCTGCACTCATTGCACGCATTTATAATGCTGGCAAATGCTGACAACTGTGCAGTCCTAGATACATGGTTGAAAGCTACAGAGAGCACCCCACCCTTACATGATGACCCCATCCTATCATACATTCAAACCCCAAAATGTGGACGCTAAAGCCATGGGATGTGGGGTTTCACTACATATGAAAGACATACACACCTCCAGGCTATACAGTCAGTAAGATGCACAGGGGTACTGCATGGGCAGTTCACAATTGCCAAGACAAATATCCAAATCATAGCTAGCTACTGGCCCCCACATGTGACCAGGAAGCCCATTCTGCCTATATGGACCTGATCAACTCTATCAGGATTCAGATCTGTACCCTGGCACTGGGTTACTTGAACTACCCAAACACGCATTGGAAGACGTACTCATGCCAGCACGCAAATGCCCAGAGGTCCATCAACAGTGGACATGCAAACACCTTGGAGCAGCTAGGTGATACCCCCATGCAAGGTGAATGTCTGTTGGAGTTGAGATTAGATAAAACAGGTAACCACTGCAGCATACCAACAGTGTCATAAAGTGCTCATGTTTGCAGTCACCATCTCCCACAATACCCATCTAGCTAGGGTCAGACATGCATACTCCAGAGTTGAATACAGCCTCCTGAGGGGTGGTATACACAACTTTGCATCCCCCACCCCATCTGTAGGAACTGGCACCAATATCCACAAATACACAAAAGCCCTATACGTGCATTTGTATAGATGCATAGAGTCAGGTATACCCGACAGGACTACATCATCCTCTGCAAGGATATGTACACCTGTCTGGTGGACATCTGCAATAAAAAAGTGTCTATAGTAGGGATGTCATACTGTTGTCTGCGACAAAGTAGGAGCAGGTGCCCATTTGTTGCAATGTCAACTTAGCCCGAACTAGCAAATAAGATCACTACTGGAATCCTGCAAAGCAAAACCAGAGCCCACATTGGCAACATCCACTACAGACAATCATCTCCTCTTCTTCACATATGTCTGCAACATCAAAAGAAGCACTCAAATCTGCTCCGAAGTGGTGGTCAAAGACACCAGATATACAAGTGATGTAGGTATAGCATACTCGATGCCTGACAGATTCAGTGTAGGCTTCACCCCCTGTTCCCCTATCAGTACACCAGGACATCCCCAGTACCTGCACCCTTCCCCTTATATGTGGGGAACAGGTCACCACTGCCACCTCAAAGTCATGGTAAACAACTGACATGGGAGCCTATCACAGGATGCATACTAAATGACCCCAAGCATGATCTTGCAGCACCATAAGGCACTGTATTCCATCAAGGCCTGACTACTGCCTTTGTGCCAGCCATGTGGAGGACACCCACTGTCACCCCTTTACACTAATGTGGGGCATTCACCAATCTGGCACATTATAGACCCATCAGCCTAAGTAGGATGATCTTCAAGGCCATGGCACAGTTTATAGTGAACCTCATTAACAAGGACATTGGCAATCTCTACACACTCCATCATCCACAGTTAGGCTTTGTCAAGGTGGGGATCATGTCTGTTACAATTGGTTGAACACTTTGACCTTTTTGACACAGCCATGGATGGGGGTGACTGTGCACACTGCCTACCTTGACCTGGCCAAAGACTTTGACAATATTCCCCACTTGGCCATAATAGATATATGTTCCTACCTAGGCATTAGTCCATATGTCACCAGATGGGTAGCACACTGCTACACTGACAGGACCCACCTAGTCCACATAGGGGAATATCCCTAAGTGGTATTTTCATATTTAGTGGCATAACCTGGTGTTCTGTGTTTGGGCCTCTTTTACGTGTGATGTACTCTTCTGTGGTGCAGGGCACAGCCATTGGGATATGGCCAACCATGTTTATAGATGATTGCATGCTGGGTGCTGTCACCAGATTCCCTAATGATGTAGACATCTGCCAAGAGGGTCTCATGCAGACACGATTGGTGTCAGAAACATGGCCTCAAACTGCATACCATGACATACAGTGTCATCTCCTTGGGGCAAAGTGAAGTCCCCACATATTATCACAGTACTAACAACATCCTAAGCACGCAATCAGTCAAGAGGGTCATGTGCACACAGGTTGATGGCAGCATGACATCTGCCCACCATGTTGCTTCTGTTGTAAGGAAAACCTTCTACATGGCCCACCTCATACATAATGGTATGTCATCCAGGGATATGGGGGTCACAACATCTGTGTATTCCCCCTAATAAAGACCATAATTGAGTATACTGCCCCTGTAGTCATTTACCTCATAAAGCACATGCAGCAGCTGTGGATGTCACAGAGGTTCCTCAGCAGGGAATACCAGGGTCTCACATATCTACCATATATAGATTAGCCCATCCCTCTACCCAGTTTCATACAGACTCCTCAGAGGTGACCTCTGTCTGGCATATAAGGCAATCATGGACTCCACCTTGATGCAACTGCTGCACAACTGCAAGTTAGGCTCCACTCTATTATCCCACACACACCACATCCTCAACCTGGTGTGACATCAACAGGACTTGTTGGCTGGTCAGATGAGTGTCCCACACACTCGCCCACCTGTGGAATGGACACCCTGTCCACATCAGCTGGGGTAACTATTTACACCTTTTCAAGTGAGCCCTGGATAACTGGATGGTTAACAGGACACCTGTGTCCCTGTTGGAAAGGGGCATCGGGTGATGAGTTGCATACACATGGGCTAAACTCTGGGCTAGATTTATGAGATCCTTAGGGCCAGTGACCTAGTAACCTCGTATGATCCTAGGTATACCTCTTCTGGCCCTTGTGCTGTGACGGACTGTGTTGTTATGTGTCCACACCCATCACTGCCATCTACTATGGTGTGTCCCCTCTGGGCGACATCCCAGTACCATGTCATGCAGCCAGCATTCGACAAATAGGTTAGTGGTACTACGTGTATGGGGATATTCCATCAATATCTGTGCTACACAATTACAGACAGCACTGTAACTGTAGTGTAGGTTATGTTCCTTGTAGGTGTCTGACATCTGCAGTACACAGATGTTTGCAAAATGTGTAATTGTGCCTGATATATGTGGACCCTCCGCCAGACAAATGTGGATGTCTGGAAAACAGTTGGACAATAGGCAATGGTTGCTCGAAGACTGTGGGGTATCTGTCTGTCACATGCCAGGCCCATCAGAAAACAGTTAAGGTACATTAATATCTGGTACTGCATTCATTCCCTTACATTGTATGCTCAATATGTACACTCTGCTGCTGAGGTGGAGATTGTGTCCCCCCAGTACATCTAGCTATTACCTGCTGTCCTGCTGCAGGGAGTCAACAGGTATGCTAGTAATAGCTCCCAGACAATGATATGCAGGTATGGAATACACAGTGACCTAGCCAGAGTACTTCAGGAGCAGTCAGGGACACCTGCACAATGTTTGAACTATGCCTGTGTGACATTCACAGACTTAGAGGAGCTGATGAACAGTATTTCATGTGATATGCCGGGTGTATCCACCAGTACTTACTGTCACTATTGTGTAATACACAATCCAGTAGCATTTGTACGTGAGCTCACCATTGCTGGGGGGATTCACGAGCCAGATCTGTAATCTATGTCACAGCAGACATTGACAAAAGGGGAGACTGTAGGTGCTGGACAGCTGACTAACAGCAACATGTCATTCCAGGTTATGTTCTACAGACCCTTGTGTTGTAATTCCTGTTTCCCATGGCTGCATCCCCCCATCTGTATCCCATTACGTGGGGAATGCTATTACATTCCTGGTATAGTGCTGTACTCCTTTGTGAGCAAAAATCCAGTGGTATATTCCTTGAATAGCACAGGCTGCTTCATGAAGAAATTCACAAACCTGTTACCATAGGCAACAGCTTGCCTTTTGTAGGTAATTCTCATGAACAGGTGATTGCTCATGCAGCAATCTGTGATGCACACTTGCTAATTGCATCCAGAACAGGTGAGTTGCATTTTCATTAGCCAATGGTATGGCAGCACAGTGCTATAATTAAGGCCTTCATGTAGGCCTTGGCCCTTTTCCTGGCCTGTGAGGAGGACATTATCGAGGTGTGAGGACTACATCATCACAGAGGGTAGATAGAAATACTGTCCACTGTTTGGACTGATGTGGTATGTCCACAGTTTTGCATGCTATGTTTGGCCATTTGTTAAGCTTTCCATTTCTTCTACAGCAACAGCTGTGCAGGTTGTGGACAATTTGGAATTTGGAGACTCACATCCCAGAGAGAGAGAGAGAGAGAGAGAGGGATGTGGGTGACATAACTTTGTTGATTAATTGCTGTAATGATTGACTGTGGGCAGTGTAGGTGTGGGCGATATTGTTTTTTGTGGGACAGATGCCCATTTTTTTTAAGAAGAGAGTAGAATGTTGGGGAAGGGATATATGTACATGTGGGGAGGTAAGTTGGGTAGGAGAGGTAGCACTTGCAAACAGACAAGACAGACAAGACAGACAGCAGACAGGGGCAATGTATGACACATGATGGGGGTAAACACCTTGGATGGGGAGGGTGTTGTGGAATAGAGAACCAAGTGCCTCCAGACAGCAGCAGTGGGACTGAGCTCCCCACCCATGGGCAGTCATCACTGCTCCTTCACAGCCTCAAAGGTGGCTGTGCTGGGGGCTGGGCACCAGGGCCAGCCTGCTCCTCCAGGTGTGCCATTCTGCCCTCAGTCTGGTGCAGTCTATTGTCCAAATCATGCTGGACAATCCTGCATACCTTCCCTGGAAGCTGTCGCTGGGTGACCACACCCTCTCCACGCCCGCTCCTGGGGGGAACAAGCCCCATCTCCTGAGTTGGTTCCACCCGTGGGTGGTGTAGGACCAGTGGAGGGGCAGCTCCAGGTTGGATCCCAGATGTGCTGGGGCCCAGTGCCATTGCCAGTTGAGGTGGGATAGGTGGATCCACAGGATTCGGCATACCCATTTGTGCTATGGTGATGATGTTTTTTTCCAAGCATATAGGTTAGTCATGTACAGCACATTTAAACATTAGTTATAACACCATGCAAGGGTGTTCCAGTTAGGTCAACATTAGGTTTTGAGAACAACATATCTGAAAAGGAAACCATACCAGTAGTATAACGATAATAATTTGTGATGCAGATAAGGGGTGGGGGCGAGAGAGAGAGAGAGAGACATTCCATTAACAACAGCACAGGATATATTGTTTGCAACAGTACTGTAATATAGTCTACAGGTCTGCCCTTGCTTTAAGTATACAAATGCCCTAGAGATCTGTAGCACATACATACCTCTCAAGCTGTCCACATGGGAGAGTATGGGCCAAGCTGTAACACCTACAGATACAAAACTACAGGGGACTATTACATGTCAGGGGAACATATATGTACTGTGCACTGTTGTTGTGTGAGTGTGCTACTGACATACTTCGACTGGATGTTATATCTGTGTCCAAGGGTTTTGGCAACAGTGGTCACTGTCTGTGACAGCGTGACACTTGAGAGACATCTATCATGCACAGTACAGACAGTTTACACTTATCCTGCTGTCCTTGGCAGGCGTTGGGTTAGACTATTAGCAGACATTCACAGACATACCAGGCATACAGTTGTACCAACAATAAACTGTTTTATTTGTCTTATTAACTAGGAATAGTAGGGTACTTGTTGACGGTTTATTTAATGAAGTCTTATCACCTCTTGAGCAATACTGTTTACACACTAGTAGATTTGGACACAGAAATGACTATACCATTCACACAGCTACTATAGACATTTATTTACCTGTAAGTCCTGTGGGGAGAAAATCTGTTAAGAATACATAACTGTTTCTATAAATATTCAGTAGTATTTGTCTGATTTTATAAATATATAGTACTGCTTGTCCCTGGATTTGAACCCCAGTCCATGTGTGGCAAAATGAACAACATACATATCGTTTATCAAATTAAGTTACTACTGTGTACTTATTGACTGATATGTGTCTAGAGCTCACCTGGTAACAAAGTCTAACTAGGTAATATAGATAGTGTGTCACACAAGACTGCAGTGACAGTTGAACACACATGCATGAGATTTATGCATGACAAAGATAGTAGGTGAACTGTGTAGTAATACTTGGAATGCAGGTGTACATATTTAACCCATAGTGGATGGGATTATGTGTGATGTGTACGACCATATTGTGGTGCTGGGTTGTCTACCTGACCCATATACAGTTGCAGATGGTATATTTGTAGTCTGCAGCTATTACAGTTTCATACTTGTCTGCATCAGCATAACTATGTTCAGGAATTCATATAGCTGAAATGCAAAGGTTAACACAAGACAATCCTGAGAGAAACACATTATAATACCTTAGACATTACTATTCTAGGTTCAGATCTTAGTGCAGAACAAATATCATAATGCATTATATCTTGTAGTACAGCACCACTTCAACACTTTAGCAAAACAGTTCTTTATTGGCCAACCTTTAGTCACTTCATGGTATTATACCAATGTTTGCTTCACAATAGTTGTAATATTATATTTTTTGACCAAAAGCACAAAATATACACAACATTTGGCACAGCACACCATTATTAGGGGTGACATGAAATAGTGATCAGTATACATCTAACAGTCTTTACTGTTGAACATTTTAAATAATGCAGCCATTGAAAGACAACTGTTATTCCACAATATATGCAGTACTAACTTTCTTTCCTTACAATTCTGACTGCAGTTGTACTTTATTTCCTGAAAATTATGATTGCAGTTGATTTATCCCCTTCACATTATGAATGCAGTTGTACTTTGTTACCAGAACATTATTAATAATACATTATAGATGTGTTATTCCTTAACATTAGTAATGCAGTAGTAACTTTCTTTCCTTCACATTAACAGGTTTCATGCTTTCATCTATATTGAACTGTACCTGGCATTACTCACTTATTTCAGTCCACATCTATGACCACATTCATTGCAGTACACTCAAAATAGAATATACCTACTGGCAGTTGCTACTGTCCTCTTTCTTAATTATATTAATATATATTGCAGGATATATCTGTACTCACCACACTCTTAGCACAACCTGGCCAGGCACCCTGCATAGGCCTCCAGGTTGTGAGCTCTCTTTTCTGCAGCTGTGGGAAGAGAAACACACCATTATGCATACCTGTATATCAGATATTCATACTAGACTTTGGTAAATTAATGTTTCCTATACTTACAGACTTGTGGGGAATTGTCATCCCAAGCATCTTGGATCCATTGGGCCAAGAGGTCCCCCTTCCTATGCTTCAGTTTGTCATAGGGATGATGGTGTGGGGGATAGCAGTTGCACTGTTGAGGTCATGTCCATCCGGTCCCAGGCCTCTGATTTTTTTTCCAACCACTGGTACTGGCCCTGCAACAGACAGATGTCATGGTCTTTCATGAACAGCCCAACCACAACCCTGGACTCCAACATGCCCCAGTGCTGCGCCCAGAAGCATACATCCTCTCAAACTCCTGCCATAGTTCCCGCATGGGTCAAACTCTGACAGGTTCTGGCTGTATTTCCACCTGTTCAGCTTAAATAAGGCTGTTTTTATTGCTAAGTACTGCTAAAATGGGTCCTGTTTAAGCATTGTTTGGCTTGGCTTAGCAGTGCTTAGCAGAGCTTAGCTAACGGCAAACCCTATTTTATTAAAAATATAACAAAAATTGCAATTAATTGTTCATTAATGATACTTTATTATTATGTGTATCTATTTTACATTATATCACCTAACCTTATGCATTTTAATTACGTTATCTTGGATGTGTGACTTTAATGTATTGGACATGTGTGTAACTGGAGCTTTTTTCCTTGTGTCTCCACTGAAAATGGGCTTCTGGCCCACATGGATTAACCCAGTTAGCAAATGTCAATATATACATGCCAAAGGAAAAACTTCAAAGACCAATACACGTAAGGTTCAGTTAAGGCATATTTAATTACTTGCTGCAAGGAGACAAAAACATGCAAATACAAGGATTTGTCTAACTACTAACAGGAAGTATGTTTATTCTTATACTGTTTTACAAGACATGGCCTTCTATGGCTGACGTAATCAAACACAACTTTCAGTATTGTTCTACAGCAGATGTTACTCAGATTTTCTGCTGACATGACTAGATTTGTGAGAAACTTTTGAGAAAAACAACCTGGCCTTGATGGGCACTAATTCGTTTACAGGCTTCTATTGTACAGTGTTACATTTCCATGTACTCTTCTAACTCAGATACAAGCAAATGCTGATTGCAGTTCATATTTTCCAACAGGCTTTGTCCTAATTATCTATAGCTTCTACAGCTGTGTATTTTCTCACAGCACAAACAGAACTTCTTGTCTAAGCGTCATTCAAGTAGTATTGTTCTATTCATTATTTTCCTAACGTAAGCAGGAATCATCTGCTTCTCAGTAAAGTTCCAAAGCACAAGCAAGATTTTAGCTAACAATACAAGTTCAGAAAGCATCAGCAGTTTGTACAGATTTATGCAGTATGAAATAGAATAAATGTGTTAACCCTTTTCAAGTTCTAAATGCACTAAGTATATTACTAATACACACATTAATACATATTTTTCTGACATTTCCCCCCTTTTAATACTTTTATTCTACTTTCAAAATAAGCATAAACAGTTTGTTTTCTTCTCCTAACCTCTTCCACTTAAGATTTGCAGTTGAGAAAGTCATTCAGTTTAAACTCATGAAAGCATTTTCAATCTTTTAACAGTTCTTCAAACTCAGTACTTTGATATAAGGTTTCAGAAACTGACATGTCTAAAAAATCTTTAATCAGTCTCTTCATGCAGGGGATGCCACAACAAACACATACTCCTAGTAGGAGCATTCCTACACAAATGGCAATCAGGATGTTCATTAGGATGGTACCCCACCCCCCAAACCATTTCTGGAAAAAGTCCGTCAGTGGGATTGGGCCTGGTTTGGTCATGGCCGACACTTGATGAATTACCTCAAGATGATTGTCTATCTCGTGTTTATGGTCAGAAATATACGAACAGCATTCTTCTTGGATTAAAGCACAAGTACCACCTCTCGCCACTAGGGTGAAGTCGAGAGCCATGCGGTTTTGATGCACTACAGTTCTCATAGCATTCAGTTCATCAGTCACCAATTCAAGAGCAGAAAAAGTTGCATTACTCATTACTTCGAGACGTTTCGACAGTTTTCTCAGCTCCCAGATCGATTTCACTGCTCCATATGCCAGTAATATGCCTGCCCACGATATAACGCTATCACTCAAGTCCATATATGTCAGTCCTTTGCCTATGGAATGATGGTCTTTCCAATGTGCATCGATTTGTCCCACTGGATTTACAGGTTTCTTGATGACCTCAAAGACATTTCGAATTTTTCCTCGAGGCAAAACTGCAGTGTGTCGTATGGCCGGAACCAGGTAACCCAAAAAACAACTGCCGGACCAATTCTCAGGTAACCATTTGTATGCCTTTCTGCCACACACAAAATAACACTCCTCCACTTTAGTAGTAACTTTGCTATGAATATACACTCACCCTGCATGAAACATTTTTCTATCAATTATAGACAGTTGTTTATAAAGAACAGAATTATGTTTTACTTCATCAAGTGTTTTGTGCATCAATCCAAGAAATGAATCATAGTTTGTATTACAATAAAGATCTACATTGTTACCTTTAGTGTAACATTTATAAGGAACAGTCACATTGCAATTGCTCCAACCCACCTGAACAGTATCATTTTTATAAAAACACACAGTTCCCTTTTGTGGAACAGACAAGTGCAATGCTATTTTATCTTGTGATGTAATGGTTGAGGTATCATAAATCAAGTTCTCCCAGGTCTCATTGACACCTAGGGGGACTGTAGTCATTAATAACCCCCTGTATGCTGTCAGCAAAGCTGTGCAAATCCAGCAATTCAAAACATTGAAAGTCTCAGCATACACATATTTAATTACCTGGTAAGTTTTAAAGTTTGGATGCCAGTCTATGAGTAATGCTTCACGTTTATTCAGTTCAGTCTGTGTGGCTGGGAAAAGGAAAGACCACAACAAAAAGATTATTGTCACTAGTACAGTTAACAGGATGATTATGCAATACTTCTGAGGAAAGGGTTATTCTGCATTCCTGTATCTTCTGGACTCTATCATTTTTACTCTTGGCATGAGACAAGATTTTTGTCCACTTCAAAGTTTTTGACTAATTTACAGTGCGTCAGGTGGATCCAGGAGGTGTGCTCCGCAATTTTGACTGCAGTGGGTGTCGACAGAAGCACTTGATATGGACCTTCCCACTTTGGTGATGCCCAATTCTTTTTCTTTACTGTCTTCACCCAAATCCAGGTTTCAGGGGACACTGCCACATCTGACGGTCTGGTTCGTTCTTTATCTGAAACAGAATTTGACTGCAACAAATGTTTAGAATTTAACAAGTTTTGCATATACTCAGCTAGTGTACTGTCAGCTTCCTGGTCTGCGGGCATGAGAGATTTCCACTGAGGTATATAATAAGCCCATCCAAATAATTTTTCAAAAGGAGACAATCCTTTTGCATTTGGAACAGTTCTCATGCTCAACAGTGCCAGGGGCAGACAATACACCCAATTTCTCTGTGTTTCTACTATTAACTTCCTTAGCTTATTCTTTAAAATCCCATTATGCCTCTCTACTAGCCCTGCAGATTGTCGGTGATACGCACAATGATTTTTTAAAGATATACCAAAATGTCTACTTAACTGTTGTATGATCTGGTTTACGAAGTGTGTGCCATTGTCACTGTAGATCCTTTCCGGAATGCCGAATTTAGGGATGATTTCTTTAACAAGAACTTTGGCCACAGTTGCCGCATCTGGATTTTTAGTCAGAAAGGCTTCCACCCATCTGGAAAACATATCTACAATGACAAGACAATACTTATTTTCACATTTATTCAACTCTATGAAATCCATACAGATAGTATGAAATGGATACAGTAGTGTAGGGAAACTCCTTTGCTTGGGCTTTAACGCCCCTTGTGCATGATGTTTATTACAAACATGGCACATCGAACATAATTTTTTAGAGTAATTTAAGAATCCATATGTCGTGAACACTTGGTTCACCAGCTGTACCATCCCCCCTGTTGAGACATGGCACTGCCCATGGCTCAACAAAGCTGCATATCTAAATAAATTAGACGGCAATATCGGTTTCCCTTCTTTAGAGATGTACAGCCCTTTTCAAGAATTGCTCCTCGTTTTACCCATTTTTGTTTTTCAACTTGCGTAGTAAGTGTCTGCATTGTCTTTAACATTTCTAAGTCTAAAATCTCAGAGGGTTGTAATTCCTCATTCAAAAGAAATAATTCTGAAGCTGCCTGTTTTGCAGCTGTATCAGCTCTCGCATTACCTTTTGAAATCCTGTCCTGTTGCTTGGTATGAGCTGTGTATTTACAAATAGCTACTTTCTGAGGTAACTGAATAGATTCTAAAAGATCCAAAATAAATGGTGCATGATTAATTGGCTTGTCAGTAGATGTTATCATTCCTCAATTTTTCCACTGTTGCGCAAAAGCATGTACACTAGAAAAAGCATACTGGCTGACAGTAAAAATGTTCACACATTTACCCTTTGCTAAGGTACATGCCCATGTCAAGGCAAACAATTCTACTGCCTGTGCAGATAAATTGTGTGGTAAAGATTCCGCTTCTATAGTCTCAATATCAGAAACTACTGCATATCCTACTAGGTTATGTCCTGCAGGACCCATTTTGCATGAGCCATCCACGTAGTATGTCACCTCAGCATCATCCAAGGGAACATCCGTAAGGTCTTTTCTAGGCAGTGTCTTTTGCTCAATTACCTGCAGGCAGCTGTGTGGTGTGCCATCTGCAGGGGTTGGGAGCAAGGTAGAAGGGATCAAAGTCATACATCGTTCAATTGTCATATGAGGTTGGCTCAACAATATAGTCATACAGGAAAGATGCCTAGCAGGGGAAAGATATGCTACCTTCTCTTGCAGTAAAATAATCGCGACTGCATGAGGCACTCTCAATGTGAGAGGGTGGAACAAAACTACTGAGGCCGATGCCTGTACTGCCATTGCAGCTGCAACTACTGCTTGTACACAGTGGGGTAAAGGCCATGCCACTGGGTCCAGTTGTGATGAATAATAAGCAATAGGGTGTTGCTTGTCCCCATGCTGCTATGTTAACACTGATGTGATATAACCTTGCTTACAATCTACAGTTTGGAAAAAACACTTATGATAGTTTGGTAATCCCAAAACTAATGAGGACGCTATTAACCATTTCAGTTTGCAGAAAGCAAATTCTGCTTCTGGTGTCCATTGTAACAAATCCTGTGCTGCCATAGGCTTTTTATAAATCAGGTTAGTCAACGGTGCAGATTCCAAAGCATAGTTTGGAATCCAACTCTGACAAAAATTAGTCGTACCCAGGAAGGACACCATTTCCTTCTTGGGAGTGGGTTTTGGTGCTTGCAAAATCACTACTTTTCTGTCCTCATCTAATGTCCTACCCTCCTTGGATATTACATATCCTAGGTATTTAACTTGTTTTTTCCAAAGCTGCAGTTTATATTTGTTTACTTAATGTCCTTCAGTGGCTAAAAATTGTAATAGCTCTATGGTATCTTCTTTACAATCTTGCTGGGTGGGGGCCGCCAGCAGGATATCATCAGCATAAAGTAAAATTTGACTACCTCTTGGTGGGGTAAATCCCACCAAGTTGCTTGCCATTTCTTGTGAGAATATTGTTGGACTTTCACAATACCCCTGTGGTAGTCGCGTATATGTATACCTTTTCCCCTAAAATGTGAATGCAAACCAATACTGGCTGTCAGGGTGTATCGGTATCGAGAAGAATGCATTGCTGATATCTACCACAGAAAAATATTTCTGTTGAGGTTTTAAATCATTTAACAGGGTGTGTGGTTCTGGCACCGTAGGTGCCCTTGGTATTACTGCATCATTTACAGCTTGTAAATCTTGGACCATATGCCACTCTCCATTCGCTTTCTTAACAGGAAATAAGGGTGTGCTACATGGTGAATCAGGAGATTCCACCAGCACCCCTTCCTTAAGTAAAGCTGCTATAATAGGTTTGATTCCTACCTCTGCATCTTTTCTTAAGGGATACTGTCTTTTTTGTGGTCTAAATGCTGACTTTGGCATAATAGTGACTGGTCCTGCTGTACGTATAAGTCCTACATCTGACTTTCCTGTTGACCAGAGAGTTTCTGGTATATTCTGTAAGGAATTTCTTCCTCCTTCAATAGGAGTACTAATCAGCTGTCCTTGCTAGACTGTAAGTGTACAGCTGGGTGGGTCTGAGTTATCCAATTCAGCTTCTGCATTTGTATTCCCTGTTCTGACAGTCCTAACTCTGTCTGTTTTTCCCATCTCGTGACTTTTTCTCCTAAGTCTACCCATTTTACATTCTTGTCCTTAGTTAAGCTAACATGTGGTAATCAATTAGATTTATAAAGTGCAAAGAACTCCTGGGGCAATGAACAGCTGGCTACACTGTTCCCTTCTGTGTCCCAGTACAGACTACGTAATATCAATCTGTTTGCACAATTTCTAAACAATTCTTGCTCATATTCCTTATCAGGTCCTGGTGTGTTATAATAATACAGAGTACAGTGCAACAAATGCTGTTTATCAATGTCAAGGGAGGGGAACTTGCTGATGGCTACATTCATCAACTCTTCAGTCACTGCCCCTGGGCCAGCCGTAACCAAGTCCTAGCTGTACCAATAAAACATTTTACCCTCCGTTTGCACTGCAAAGGTATCAATTTGTTGCTGTGCTTCCATACCCTGCATAGTCGGAACTACTGCTCTACCAAATAGCTGCATAAGGTCTCTCCCCAAGAGGTTTACTGGGCATTTTGCAGAAACAACAATTTTGCTTTTCTGGGTCAATCCTGAAACAGGATCAGTTATCACAATATTATGGGAGAGGGGCTCCCAATAAAGCTGTCAATTAGCTGCTTTCACTAATATGTACTCAGGTGACTCTGAGTTCTCTGGCAGTTTGGAGGGATGTATCAGGGTCCGTGATGCCCCTGAGTCACACAAGAATCTGACTTCCCTCCCTTCTACCAGGAATGTAACATCTGGTTTTGTGTCTGCTAAATAGAGCTCTAAGCTCAATAAAGCCAAATCTAATATTTCATTTTCTTCACTATCCGTGACTTCCTGCACTTCCTCTATTTCTTCTGTCACATTCTCTACTCCCTCTATCACATTCTCACTTGTCCTTTCTCTGCTATCCCCGTCTACTGATTCCTGACTATCATATAGTCAGTCCTCACCCTCCTTATCGTCCGTGGTTGCTTTCTTGTTTTTCTTGCAATCCCTTTCCAAGTGTCCCTTTTTACCGCATTTAAAACATTCACCCCTTTTCTTTCACCCTTCAAAGTCCTCTGATCGCTGATCAGATTGTTTGTTTCCCTGGACATTTCTCTTGCCCTTTTTCCCGGACTGTGCTACATAAACTTTTGCTCCATCTTCTACAGAAAATACTTGGGCTTTCTTTTTCTTTTCGCTATTAAAATGCCTTTTGGCATGCCTAGAATATTCAAGTAATGACTGTAACCTGCTTGTACGATGATCTACCATGTGCTTTTTAATAAAGCTGCTTATGGGTGCAATACTGCCTTTCAAAAATGCATTCTTTAACTGCTGCTCATATGGGGAATCGTGTGTCTGATCTTCAGTAAGCTGCATTCCACAGTGGTTATTAAAACATTGTAATAGTCTGTCATAATATCTGTCAATAGTTTCACCTTCCTGTTGGATGCATTGATTAATGCAAGTCCAGTCTTTCCTAGGCTTCCATTTCTCAGAGATTCGGTCTGTAAGACCTTTCACTCTGTTGTTTAATTCTGTGCTGTTATGTGGGAGGGGCCTGAGCGCAGCGTCACAGGGATTGCAGTTGCCACTAATCATGTGCCAATCTGGCCCCACAATCTGTCTGACTACTTTTTCAACCTCTTCTCCATTTAAATTATAACTTAGCCTTATTCCTTGCAAATCTTCTAAGAACATTCTAAAATTAACTTTTGGATGGGGAATTCCCTCAGTGGCATTCCGGATGTCTTCCGGAGTCCAGGGTCTATACACTAGGATAGTTGGGTCCTGACCTTCTTGTCCTGCCTGAGGATTAGGCACTTCTATAAGTGAGCATATTTCTTCTTCACTCATAAATCGTGAATTTCTACCCATTTGATATAATTCAATGTCCCCTTTTGAGTTTCCTGCCCATGTTCGAGACCTGGTCTCGATGGGATCTCTAATAAACGGTTTTGCTTTTGTAGTGTCTCTACTTACAGTGACAGCAGGATATCGCAGGGGTGGACTAACCTGTTCACTTGCCTCATATTCTGGTAAGGGAGGTTGAGGGGCCAATGCTATTACAAAGAAAAACAACACCTCCACTCCTTCAGAAACTCCAAAAGTTTTAGTATACAGAATGAGAACACCAACTGCTGTACGTTTGAAAAGTTTTTTAATTCTGGTACCTCGGCCTTCGCCTTCTCCTGGAATACAATTTGCATAACAAACACCACCCATTTTTAAAGAGCATTTAATTATATAATTGATGCACCATCCCCTAATTTTTCAATTAGGCTTCCTTCATTGCTATATACAAACATCTATCTGGTATCATTTTCCCTTTACTTGTATAAAATGTATGAACACTTCATGAATTTATTGTACAAATGTAATCATATAAATTAATACATAAATACCTTAATATAAACAATTCATACATTCTATTACTACTTCACTAAAACCCAATTTGACCACTACTACATTTTGCATACAATCTTTATAAACATGACTATCTTCAAAATTTAGTGTCTTTAAAATTTATTATTTCCGAGAGATATGTGGAATGGCTTTAAGCTTCCATATTCATCCCATTAGGAAACAAGGTTTTCAAATTGAAAATGAACCTAGATTCCATTAATAACAATTTCTCACGGAACATAGCTTCATTTCCAAATACATTGGGCCTGCCCAGTACGCTAAATACAAATCCCTCCGGAACCCCCCTATGTTTTTCACAAAAATGTCTTCCTACCGGACTTTCTATCCTCTTGTGTCTTATGTCTCCTAGATGCTCAAGAATCCTAAGTTTAACCTTCCTTGTTGTTTGACCTATATACCAATTTTGTTTCTCACATCCACATCCTATAATATACACTACCCCTGTGGAGTTACAGTCATAATAATCTAAAGCACTGTATCTAACCTCATTAATTTTGATACCATCCAAGTTTTTAACCCAAACACAGACCTTACACTTTCCACATCTGAATGTTCCCCTTCTGTTACCCTTTCCAACTATGTTATTCCTTCTGAAATTTAACATTTCCCTAAGATTGAAATATCTCTTATAAGAAAAGGTAACCCTCGAAGGAAAAATTTTTCCTATTTTTTCATCTTCACTAATGATGGGCCAGAATCTCCACACTGCTTCCCTTAGTATATTGGAAAAATGTGAGTATCTGGTCACAAAAAACATTTTGTCACCAGACCTATCCTTACCAGTGTCATCATCATCAACAATACTAACCTTCCCAAAACTACCAGAATTCCATGACTTACCCCTTTTCCCGGACCGTCCACCAAAACCTAACTCACATTCTACCTTCATCCTAGCTTCCCTAACACATGCTTTGGAATATCCCCTCCCTATCAATTTTCTTTCAACCTTATTGAATTCACTTGGAATCAAATTTCTTTCAGAGGTATGCCTGCCTATTCGTTTAAATTCACCCAATGGTAAAGATCTTACCAAAGAATTACTGTGCATGCTAGATGCATGGAGAAAATTCTCAGCTGCAGTCTTTTTATAATGTGGTTTGTATTGTATTTTATTATCTGGACATAAATAAATTTCTATATCCAAGTATTGGATACTTCTGCCCCCCACAATATAAGTGAAACCTAATCCCCAGGGTTTTTTTTTTCATCTCCAAAACAAAATTTACAAATTCTTCTGGAGTGCCCCTGCACAAGAATAACAGATCGTCGATAAATCTCACATATTTGACTACCTTACTTTTGTAAAATTCAGAGGGATAAATATAACAATTTTCGAAATGGGCCATGAACAAGATAGCATATGAGGGCGCAAAAGCTGCCCCCATTGCTGTGCCCTCCTTCTGCAAAAAATGCTTCCCTTCAAAATCAAAACAATTGTGCGTTAGGCAGAAGTCCAATAAACTTAAGTTGAAAAATGTCCTAGGTCCATCCCCCAACATTTTTTCTACTGCTTTTAAGCCATGCTGTCTATTGATGCTGGTGTATAAGGACTTGACGTCCACACTAGCCCAACAGAAATCATCACCCCATACAATATTACTAACTTTCAAGCACACCTCGTCACTGTTCTTAACATGTGACTGTACCCTTGCCAAGTGACATTTCAATAAGGAATCAAGGAATATTCCTACATTTTGTAGATAGCCACCTTTGCCTGAGACTATGGGACGTCCTGGGCGATTCATAATGTCCTTATGTATTTTGGGAATGATGAAGAATCTAGCTGCCCTAGGATTTTTGATATGTAACTTCCTTACATCCACAGATGACAAAAAACCTAACCTTTCTCCTCTTTCAAGTAGTTCCATTAATAATGTGTTGTATTCTTTTAATGGATTTAGAGGTAATTCTGAATAAGTACTGGTATCCATCAATAGCTCCAGAGCCATGGAATTATATTTATCCCTGGAAAGAACTACCCAGTTCCCTCCCTTATCAGCTTGGGTGAATACATACTGGTCATTAACATCTTTTAAATCTAACAGAGCCTTCCACTCATCCCTATTTAAATTATATCTTTTCTTTTCTCGACAAAACTTTTTATGTTCTTCTTCTACAGTTTTTAATAATGTTTTCTCAAAAACATTAATAACCAGATTTCTTCTAGGTGGCATAAACTCACTTTTATAGGGTACATTGGGAACTGTTAGCCTACCATAACCCGTACTGAAGGCAAACCCCCCCCCATCTTCACACACTTCCTCATGTGCATGGATATCCACAAACTCATTTTCATGTAGTGTTAAATTTAATAAAGAATCTTCAAAACATTCAACATTCTCTAAACCATCAAAAATTTCAACATTATTATCATTCCCTTCCTTGTATCTATCATGAAACGAACAATTATGATCCCCAAAAAAATCTCTTAAGTACAACTTCCTGCAAAACTGCTTGATTTCCAAAGATAGATCCGCTAGAGAAGGAAAACTCACAGGCACAAATTTAGTACCCTTAAACAAGACTTGCATAGCACTCTCTGAAATATATAAATCCGAGATATTTACAATGTTATAATTCTCACCTTCACAAATGTCCATACTGACACAAGAGCCTGGTACAACGTCTTGTAGCAAACCCTCTTCATTGACAAAGTCAGCATTTTCATGTAGCACATAGTCCTGCACAAAGTTCTGTCGTGACTCCCCTTCGCTGGCAAGAGCAACCTTCAGAAAAACATTTCCCTCCTCATCTGGTCTGGGTATGCTGTTATCTCCTCCTTCCCTTGGTTTGAAAATGACGCCCTCTTCCTTTTTGCTGCGCTGATGTCTGCTCTGAATCACCTACTGCTCCATTGGCCTCCGTAAAGGATTCATGCTCCGTGTTCAGACTCTCAAATGAAACGCTCTTTCTGCTAGTCGATTCATCCGCCGATGACGCTGAGGTCTCTCCTGCAGTTGATCTCGGGCCCCTTGTGACATCACGGGAAGCGCCTCGCTTCCTCTTAAAGCTGTACTGCCAAGAAAACAGCTTACCCGAATCGTGATCTCTGACATCACGAAGATATTTTCTTTTCTTGCGAGAGACAAC
Source organism: Protopterus annectens (assembly GCF_019279795.1). Lineage (NCBI taxonomy): Eukaryota > Metazoa > Chordata > Ceratodontiformes > Protopteridae > Protopterus > Protopterus annectens. The sequence continues at coordinate 820,353,009 of NC_056749.1, read as the reverse complement.
CTCTGCTTCAATTTTTGAAACTCTATTTTTGATTTCCACCAGATTTTTGTTAAAAATAGATGCTGAACTCTCATCGATTAATTTATCTTGCAGAAGCAAAATGGAAGAGCGAGTTTTCTGTAACACCCTTTCATTTCTTTTAGCTAGCACTCCAAGCCATCCCAGAGTGCATTTTATGGAAATGTCTCTCCATTCCAAGGATAAGTCCGACTCATCCTCGGAAAACTCAAAGGCTGGCAGACGTTCAACCCTCAGACCCCTCGGTGTAATATTAGTCCTAATATATTTCTCAAGCAGTTTCAGATCATAGTACGTTGTAACCTCTTTTATCAGGGCTCTTTCCAGTTCCACATACCTCTCGGAAAAATCTATAGCAGCACTCTCCCATGGGTCATTATTAGCCATTTTTTCTTCCCTCTCTCTCCATAAAGATGCCAGATTGACTGGTTGGACAGATGGTGCACCCGACGGGGTGACAGAAATGGTGTTCACCGACATGTCACAAAGAAAAACAACACCTCCACTCCTTCAGAAACTCCAAAAGTTTTAGTATACAGAATGAGAACACCAACTGCTGTACGTTTGAAAAGTTTTTTAATTCTGGTACCTCGGCCTTCGCCTTCTCCTGGAATACAATTTGCATAACAAACACCACCCATTTTTAAAGAGCATTTAATTATATAATTGATGCACCATCCCCTAATTTTTCAATTAGGCTTCCTTCATTGCTATATACAAACATCTATCTGGTATCATTTTCCCTTTACTTGTATAAAATGTATGAACACTTCATGAATTTATTGTACAAATGTAATCATATAAATTAATACATAAATACCTTAATATAAACAATTCATACATTCTATTACTACTTCACTAAAACCCAATTTGACCACTACTACATTTTGCATACAATCTTTATAAACATGACTATCTTCAAAATTTAGTGTCTTCAAAATTTATTATTTCCGAGAGATGGCCAATGCTATTACTAAGTTATTGTCCTCCTTGTCTAAAAACATTGCTTTTGAATTATTATTCTTTTGTTCCCTTCGGTTTACTTCCTCAATCCACCTGTGTGACTGAGGAATTCCTAATTGACGTTGCTTTTTTACCCAACCTTTAGAATCGATTTTAAGCTGTTTGACAAGTTTGACAAGCGAGGATTTTTCTAATTTTCCATCAAATTCATGCTTATTAACCCATTTTGAGTAGTATTTAATATTATCAACACGCTGTGACTGCATGTATTTCGCGTCTTCAGTTAACGGCGGATTTTGGGGTCTTTTTGTACATATATTACCCATTCTGTCCTACCCTTTTAATCGTTACATAACTCCTTATTTTTAACGTGGTACCACGGATTTTGTTATAGTCTCTTCAGAATGACTGCCTACCTGCTCTGTTTCCCTGATCTATGACAAGACAGTAATATTTTTGTCCCTGACTTGTATAAACAAAGTCTTAACAAAATAAATACAAATCTAGTCCCTGATCTAAAACAGAAAAAAAGGTAGATTCACCTTACCTGAGCCTTCGTGATTGATCACCTGGTTCGAGTAAACCCGTCCTTCAGTCGCAGATCAGAAAGTGGCTGGCCTCTTTTGTACGACAATTCAGTCGGAGGGCTTTTCAACTAAGAAGAACTGATGTGGTTTCTTCCCAGTACAGTTTCAAGCCACCTGGCCTGTCTGATTCGAGGCGAAGTGAGGGTTTCCGGTCCGAAGGACCAATCTGTCAAAGGAAAAATTTCAAAGACCAATACACGTAAGGTTCAGTTAAGGCATATTTAATTACTTGCTGCAAGGAGACAAAAACATACAAATACATGGATCTGTCTAACTACTAACAGGACGTATGCTTATTCTTATACTGTTTTACAAGACATGGCCTTCTATGGCTGATGTAATCAAACACAACTTTCAGTATTGTTCTACAGCAGATGTTACTCATATTTTCTGCTGACATGACTAGATTTGTGAGAAACTTTTGAGAAAAACAACCTAGCCTTGGTGGGCACTAATTCGTTTACAGGCTTCTATTGTACAGTGTTACATTTCAAGGTACTCTTCTAACTCAGATACAAGCAAATGTTGATTGCAGTTCATATTTTCAAACCGGCTTTGTCCTAATTATCTATAGCTTCTACAGCTGTGTATGTTCTCACAGCACAAATGGAACTTCTTGTCTAAGCTTCATACAAGTAGTATTGTTCTGTTCATTATTTTCCTAACATAAGCAGCAATCATCTGCTTCTCAGTAAATTTCTAAGCCACAAGCAAGATTTTAGCTAACAATGCAAGGTCAGAAAGCATCTGCAGTTTGTACAGATTTATGCAGTATGAAATAGAATAAATGTGTTAACCCTTTTTAAGCTCTAAATGCACTAAGCATATTACTAATACACACATTAATACACATTTTTCTGACAATACATAATTAAAAAAATAAATTATTATAACAATTTTCTATTGCATGTAAAAGATGAATAGCCTGTCAGTGTATTTGAACCATGCACCTATGGCACACAAGACCATTCAGCTACTGTGGCTATAATGACTGCATCTATACATTTCTATATAGGTTCATAGGTTCATAGGTTCATAGGTTCATACTAGGCTATCTGCCCAAGGGCATTTATAAGCCTAGCCCAGAGTTTTGTGGCTTTCGCCACCCCTTTAGTTCGGAGGATACTATGCCCATTATTTTGCTGTGCCTCTGTCAAGCAGTGACACTGAGATAATCCCTGGGGTATATCTGCGATCTCCCATCCATTGGTCAAGATTTCTCTTGAACAAGGCCAGCGAGGTGCTCTGCCTTACATGTACCGGGATTTTGTTCCACAGCATAGGGAGTCTCTGGGTGATGAATCTGTCCCTCCAGCACGTCCTATTAATAACCGTGTCAAGGTTTAAGTCTCCCGCCCTTGTAGTTCTGAGGGATCTAGATTTTTTGAGGTGAAGCATGTTCATCAATTCTGGGTTGGACATGGCCTTGTATGTCAGGCACAGGTCACCTCTGAGCAGACGGTAAGCAACTGAATAGAGCTGGAGTTCCTTCAGTCGGGCAGCATAGGACATATTTTTGAGACCCTTTATCCTTTTGGTGAGGAATTTTTGGGGCCTTTCCAGTTGCTGCAGGTGTCGTGTCAGATACATTCCGAATGGGGCATTGTACTCAATCATTGGTCTGATGAGTGATGAGTACAGGGGGATGATGACTTCCCTTGATCTAGATGTGAATCCCTTCATGATCAGGTGGGCAATGTAGAAGGTCTTCCTAACTACTTTGGCAATGTGAGTGTCAAACAAAAGGTTACTGTCAACCTGGGTCCCCAGATCCCTGATAACCTCTTCTGAGCTCAGTGGGTTGCCACCTATATGGTAGCTAGGGGTAACCTTGTTTTTCCCAAAGGGTATGACTATGCATTTTTTGGCGTTTAACTTTAGGCCATGGCTCTGGCACCAGTTATCCGTTTCTATAAGACCCTTCTGAAAGATATCTGTGTCAGATGCGTTCTCACCTATGGCGCCCAGTTTGCAGTCATCTGCAAATTTTGTCAGCTATAATCCTCCTGTGTTTGCTTGTACTTCTGAAAAGTAGATGCCAAACAGGAGTGGGCCCAGGACAGAGCCCTGTGGGACACCACTTGTGACAGGCTTTGAGTCTGACATGGCGCCAGCAACTCTGACCCTGTGGGTTCTGTCACTTAGCCAGTTTGCAACCCATCTTGTGACGTATGGGTTTACATTTAAGCTGATGAGTTTTTCAATGATACCTGAGTGGGGTATTGTGTCGAAAGCCTTTGCCAGGTCAAGGTAGGCTGTGTGGACTGCCTTTCCCTCATCAATGGCCTTGGTGACTGTTTCGAAAAAGTCAACCAAGTTTAAAAGGCATGATCTGCCTTTGACAAAGCCAAACTGGGTCGGATCCAAAGTCTGCAAGTCCCCTATGTCTTTATTTATGAGTTCCATTATGATCCTCTCCATAGCTTTGCAGATCAGGCTTGTCAAGCTGATGGGACGGTAATTTCCAGGGTCAGTGGAGGCACCGCCTTTGTGAAGTGGGACCACAGTTGCTGTACACCACTCCTTAGGCACGTATCCTGAGGTGAGGCTAAGATTAAACAGCTGCCCTAACTGTGGGTTTAATTCCTCATTGAGTTCGTGGAGCACACATCCGGGGACACCATCTGGTCCCAGGTCCCATGGATGCTGTGTTTTTTGCCTTGGAGAGAGCAGTTCTCACCTGAGCGTTTGAGATGTTTGGGGGGGTTACAATTTTCTGGTATAGATATCTCACCTTTTGGGGGGGAGGGGGGGGAGTTTGCACTGAACCTGTCAGCCAGTATGTTGGCAATGTCTGTAGGTTCAGTAATTTTTACATCATTTTGAACTAATTCTGAGCATATCTGGGAGTTTCCTCCCAGGTTTCTAACATAGCTAAAGAAGGCCTTATGATTGTCTATTGAGTCCTTAGCGACTTTTCTCTCAAAATTTGCCTTGGATGATTTTATGAGAGCTCTTAGTTTTTTAATTATAATGATCAAAGGTGTTTTCCCTTTTAAGGATTTTGTTCTATCTTGTAGTAGCTTCCTCCTTTTGTTGTAGAGTTTGTTTATGGCTGGGGTCCACCAGACTGGACGCTTGCCTTTGGTACAAAGAGTCTTTGTTTTGTTTGGGATTGCCTGATCCATGCAGTCCTGTAGGTGCTGGTAGAAGGCATTAGTAAGTGATTCAGCGGCTTGAGTAATGGTTTCTGCAGGCTCGGGGGCCTTAAAGGAGACCACACCAGTCTTTAGAAGTGTGAAGTCAGTTTTTGAGAAGTTCTTCACTGTGGTCTTTTTTATCTCAGGTTGGGGGGGGGTGTGGACTTCCAGTGAGATTAGTTTATGGTCTGATCTCACCAGCGAGGGGTATACTTCTGGTGTTGAACATTGTGACCCCATGTTCGTGATGATGAGATCTAGTATGTTTTCTCCTCTTGTGGGGATGGTGACTAGTTGTTCCATGGCATTTGAGTTTATGAACTCTAGGAACCTTTGGGCTAGAGTGTTGAGGCTTGAGTAGTGATCCCAGTCTATATTTGGGTAGTTGAAGTCACCTAGTATGATGGTGTTTGGAGATACATTTATCCCCTCCAGTGTTTTCAGGAAAGCTATGTGAGGTTCCTGAGATTGAGAGGGTGGCCTGTAACATGCTACAATTTGCAGAGCAGTCTTGCCTATGGTTAATTGCACCTGGATGGTCTCCGATGCATCGTGCGTTGCCACCAACCTTGAGGTGTGGGTGTCCTTGATGAATATAGACACCCCCCCTCCTTTCTTGGTGTTGTCCGGATTTTGGGACCGGAACGCATGATATGAGGTAAAACCTGATAGTGCCGGGGTGCTCTCTGGAGCCTTGAACCAGGTTTCAGTCACAGCACAGACATCGATGTTCTCCATACTGAGAAGGGCCTCGAGTGTGTGCATCTTGAGGATGAGACTTCTGGCATTGAGCAGCATTACCCTTAGTTTTTTTTCCTTTTTTGTGTACTAGGGTGGTAGGTTTAGAATTTGAGCCTTGCCTAAAAAAGGCACTATGGGGGTGGCAAGAGCCTTTGCCAATATCCGGAAGCCCAGGGGTGACAGGTGCAAGCCGTCCCTTGTGAAGTAGCGTGGCTTGTCCAGCATGTCATCCCAGGCAGACAGACATTGGATCCCCTTTGAATGACACCAGAGTTTAAGCCAATTATTAAAGCTGATCATCTTGTCTCTGTATTGTGGCATCATTCCTGGTGAAGGTAGGATACTGCTCAAGGTCAGGGTCATACCTGCCTGGGCTACATAATCAGAGAGCTCCTCTATGTCTCTTTTCATGTAGTCCAAGGAGGTACATCTCAGGTCATTCACACCAGCGTGGACAATGACAGAGTCGTACTTGTACCTGCTGTTGAGAGACCTGAGTGCTTGCGTTATGTGGCGGATTCTAGCACCTGACAGGCAGCTTACTGTGACCTTCTCCTTACTCAATCTGGTGAGCGGGACGTCAGTGTGTCTGACTATGGAGTCACCAATGGCGAGTATGTCTGGCATTGTGTTTGGCCTTAAGGGCTGTGACTGTTTGGCACACTGACTATGTGGTCTATGTGTTGAATGTGTTGTGTCCTGAGGTGGCAGTTGTTTGGGTGTCTGCTTTGGTGGCCTCTGCTGTTTTGGTAGATTTTTGATCAGAGCCTCCGAGTATGTCTTTGTGTATTTATGTGTATGATTTGAAGTTTTGATAGTACTATGTGAGACTGGGTTTGTGGTGTGTGTGGTTACCTTCTCCTCCTGTCTGGTCTTGCCAGTCCTATGTTGAGAGAGCTCAGCCTCCAGTTTGGCTATATAGTTGCATCTCTCGCATGTATTTGTGTTTTGTGGAAGAAGGAGAGGGTTGTCTGTGTACATGAGGCAATTGTAACATTGCCTCAATATTCCCAGATTCACCAGCTGAGCAGGAGACGATACTAGCAACTGATCCCTCGACATGCTAGAAGGAATAGACAAGGACTTTGAAAAGACTCCGGGGGATGTGGGTGATCGAAAATGGGTTTTGGATGGTTGGGTACTATACTGATATAGCTCTCAGTTACATTTAAGCTGTGCTGAGCACTGCATCACAGCCCACAAACCTACTCAGCTATACTTAAAAATGACCTTTTACATTAAAATTAAAAGTATTTGGTTTCTATTTTTAGATGTCTGGCATGTGTCCATTGCTATGTGCCATGCTGTGTAAACAAAAAACAAAAAAAACAAAAAAAAAAAAAACAAAAAAAAAGGAAATAATATTTTATTTTTATATTTCAGTGCCATCCAGAACTTTAACAGTGCAGGGGGTGTGTCGATCATCTCTGGACACTGTAACACACCCCCTACACTGATTCTGTAACTATGTTACATGGCTCTCAGTCAGTAGCGTGCCTTCATTAATATGCAAAGTGCGCTGCTGAGGGGGAGCCACAGACATGGCCACAGTACACCTGTGTAGGCTTACCACTCTTCCTACATGGAGTTATTAAATCTCCACCTGATTCTCTTTGATCACACTCAACCAATACCTCTGAAAAGGCAGCAAGAGAGGTTTAACAATTTGAAAGTGTTTCCATAAAAGGTAGTAATTTTACTGATTTGAACAACATTGTACAAGGCTTTTAAAATCTATTCTTTCACATATGAAGTGCCATTTAACACAACATTTGTGGTACAGCTAGGTTTACTATCAAAAGGTTGATGGCTTAGTGCTATGAATTTATGGCTACAAGTGATTTATATGAACATATTCAGCATTTATGTTATTTTCATTTATTACAGCTTTTGCCAAACAAAATGAAAACAGACTACCGGGACAGTTCTAACTTGAAAAATATCCCTTCAGTTTTCTCTGCATTAACTGGCTAAATGAATATTTATCTCTTTACAAAATGTATAAATGATGCATTTACACACACAAAATGAACAACAGCCATGACTTCACTGTTATTCATTCCAGATATGCCATATTAACACAGCCTTTTTTCCTTTTTGAATGGCTTACAACTACTCCACAGTAGATAAGATTAAAGTCGTGTCGCACACGTACAGCAATGATACGAAGTCAAAGACAAATACTGCATCTTCAGTCAAAAGCTTTTCCTATGTTTTTCTACCAAATTCTAAGATGTAAATATATTTGCCTGTGGTTGCCAGCATCATTATATTTGACTTATTTGTTTTTTTGTTAAATGGGTAAAAAAAAAAACTTGCCAAGCATCCTTTTCATCTTTGACAGTACACTGCATAATATCACAGTATGCAAGTAGTTTTACATAGAAACATGGAATTTATAATAAGCACAGTGCATATAGGCATGCAATCACTTGAATGCAAATGAGACAATCTCTAGTTCTGAATTTTATTTATTTAACATTTGTTTACTGGGAAAGTCTGACTAGGACAGAGCCCATTTTCAGTGGAGGCCCAGGGAGAGATACTCCAGATGCATGTCTTTGTAATGTGAGAGGAAACCCACGTGAATGCACTGAGGACATGCAGGCTCCACACAGAATGCACCCCAGCCAAGAATCAAGCCAGAGAACCTCTTGCTGTGAGACAACAACACTAACTGCTGCACCGCTGCACCACCCAATTGTGAATGAATTGTGACTGTGACCATGCAGTCAGATATATGATAGTATCTATTATAGACTCATGCTATTGACTCACACTGTACTCAGACACTTAGATAGCCTCTAATGAAGTTTATGAAAATGGTTTTACTGTATAACTTGTATATTCTTAGCTTGTTAAGTATTAGATAGTGGAGCTTTTCTCCTCGGGCCTCCACTGAAAATGGACATGTATCCAGTTGGACTAGCCCGGTTAACAAATGTAAAATAAATAAAAATAAAAATAATTATAAAATGAAAATGATGTCCTTACCACAGCTTTAGAGCTGTGCTGTCATAGTCAAGAAAACTGCCACCTAGATTAATTACTCCATCAATATGACACACCTAAGAGTTAACCCAGTAGTTTGGGATCTGGGAACATATACAAAAAGTAATCCGGCCTTTGACCAACATGTGGCCAAGGCAGTAAGAAAATCATTCTATGTTGCTGAACTTATAAGTAATAGCATGGCATTCAGGTCCAAGGAATTCATAATGCCACTTTATTCGGCCCTTAGCACACCCATCATTCAGTATATTGCACCCTCTGGCATGTACCTGGCCAGACATATGCAATAGTTGGAATGCACAGACAGGATCCTTACCATGAGAATCCAGGGTATAACAAATTGTCCAACACTGATCACTTTAAAACCTTTTCCTATACTTTGACTCCTACAGTTTACTGAGAGGTGATCTGTCCCCACCATACAAGGCATCCTTGGATACTGCTCTGATGGAACGTTTGTACAGCCACAAAATGAACAGCATCAGAATGACTAGATCCCAGGAATTACTTTTGCTTGTGAAATAAATACGAGATGTTGGTGAGACACATATGTGTCTCAGAGAATCCCATGTTCTGGAACAGACTCCCATCCATGTGAAGCAGAGTCGATCTCTAACCCTATTTAAGTGTAACATTGAACAATGGATGGGAAACTGGAAATTCACCCTGGGTCTGGTCCCCATGTCTCTGATAGACAGAGGCAAACAATAATACCCAATCTAACATACCCCTCCAATAGCCTCTAGAAACTTGCCAACTAACATACACCCTCCTAACAAACACACACCTTTTTAATTTAATTGCATTTTTTAAACTGTGTTTGGTTTAATATTGCTACATACTCAAGTGTGCCAGCTTGCACTGCATGTGAATTGTTTTTAATGCTGTTTTAGCTACTTTTCTGTAAAAAAAAAAAAAAAAATACTGTTAAGCCTGTTTCCTACATTTCCTGTAACTAGTGTAGTCCAGATACAGATTTGCTGTATCCAGGACTGTATGTAAGCCTCTGAGCCCCCCAAGCCTTTCTGTATTGGAGGGAAGCCTTCTAGCTTATCAGTAGGAGTGGTAAGCACTAGGTAACCTGTCTACCACATAAGGAGTGGTTCTGGCCCAGAAATTGTAGTTATTGGCCATTTGGGCAATCTTTTCCATCTCTCTCAACTTTCTGATTTGAAAGCCTGCATTTGCACTTGTTTCTGTCCTGTAACTTATCTAGTGCAGATACAGATTCTTAGTTTTAGCACTTAAATTTGTTTATTCATACTCAGCAATTGTTCAGAACTTGTAAGCACTAAATAAGCTACTAATTACTATAGCACTCAACCTTCCTCATTACCTAGAGGAAAACAGTTTTTGTACTTACTTTTCTCACTTGCTTAGAGAAAAACAGCTTTTGTACTTACTTTCCTCACTTATCTAGAGGAAAACAGTTTTTTATTCAGGCATGTCCAAGGGTCAGCTCCCAGTGTTCTCGCCTGTCTATCTGATGAATCTGGGCATCTTGAGGCAATGTAGAAATTGCCTCATGTACACAGACAACCCTATCCTCCTACCACCTGACACTATAACCTGTGAGAGATGAACTTATCTAGCCAAACTGGAGGTAAAGATCTCTCCAACCAAGACTGAACTTGACAGTCAAGAGGAGAAGGTAAACATTTGCACCATGCCACACTCATCACATAATCTCACTAAATCTACACCACCAAAATCCACACATAGTAACACAAAAACATTCGCGGAGGCTCTCAGTAATAATCTGTCTAAGCAACAGAGACCTCCAAAGCAGAAACGCAAGCAACCTCCATGCCCCAACACAACCCAAATGACACATAGCCCACAAACTTAGTATGCCACTCAACCACAGCCAATAAGACAAAACAACGTACCAAACACACCAGTCATAGGTGACTCTATAGTCAGGCACACTGATGTCCCACTCACCAGGCTAAACAAGGAGAAAGTTACTGTCAGCTGCCTGTCGGATGCCAGGATCCGCCACATAACCCACGCACTCAGGTCACTCCACAAGTACAAATATGACTCTGTCATTGTCCATGTTGGTGTGAATGACCTGAGATGTACCTTCCTGGACTACATGAAAAAAGACATGGAAGAGCTCTCCGATCTTGTATCCCAGGCAGGTATGACCCTAGCCCTGAGTAGCATTCTGCCATCGCCCCGAATGATACCACAGTACAAGGACAAAATGATTGACTTCAACAATTGGCTAAGCTTCTGGTGTCATTCTAAGGGGATCCAGTATCTGTCTGCTTGGGATGACATGGTCGACAGACCATGATGCTTTGCCAGAGATGGCCTGCACCTGTCGCCCCTGGGATTTCAGATACTGGCTAAGGCTCTTGCTGCCCCTACAGTGCCTTTTTTAGGCAAGGTTCAAATGACAAATTCACCAGCAGTCAGGAACAGGCAAGCAAAAACTGAGGGTAATGCTATTCAATGCTAGAAGTCTTAATCTCAAAATGCACTCACTCGAAGCACACCTTACAATGGAGAACATTGATATATGTGCAATGACTGAGACCTGGTTCAAGACTCCAGAGAGCACCCCTGCAGTACCAGGCTATAAATCATACCACACTTTTTGGCCATGTAACCTAGATCGAAACACCAAAGGTGGAGGTGTGTCCATATTCATTAAGGATATCCACACCTCCAGGCTAGTTGCTCAGCATAATGCATCCGAGGTTATCCAAGTGCAACTAACTCTGGGCAAAACTGCAATCCAAATTGTAGCTTGCTACAGATCCCCCAGCATGCCCCAGGATTCCCACTCCTCTTTTCTTGATGTACTGGAAAATATTAGGGTTCAACCAAACACCCTAATAATGGGCAACTTCAACTACCCCACCATTAACTGGGAACACTACTCGTGTACCAACTCTTTAGCTCAATGCTTTCTGGAATTCATAAACTCCAATGCCCTGGATCAACTTATCTACACCCCCACCAGTGGCAACAATATACTAGACCTAGTCATTACCAACATGAGTGACTGGTGTTCCACACCTGAAGTCAACTCCTCGTTGGTCTGATATGACCATAAGCTAATCACCCTTGATATCCACATGCTGCCACCACCCCCTATTAAGGAAACCGCAGTAAAACATTTCTCCAAAGCCAACTTCTTGCTTCTTAAGACAGAAGTGGTGAACTTCATGACACCCGTGCAGATGGACAATACAGTTACAACTGCTGAATCCTACACAAATGCACTCTATAAGCACTTACACGAGTGCATGGATCGTGCTATCCCAAACAGAACCAAGATGCTATCCTCCAAAAAAAGGAAGCAAATCTGGTGGTCCCCTGCCATAAACAAATTATACAACAGAACGAAGAAACTTTTGCAAAAGAGAGTAAAATCCCATGAGTGGAGGAGCTCCCTGGTCAGCCTCAGTAAGAAGCTGAGATCCCTTATAAGATCCTACAAAGCTAGCTAAGAAAACAAAATTGCCTCTAATTCTAAGGACAACCACAAAGCATTCTATGGCTATGTCAAGAATCTCGATGGCACCACCCAGATCTGCTCTGAGTTACAGTACAACGGCACAAAAATTACAGAGCCAACTGATATTGCCAACATCCTGGTAGATAGGTACAATGCTAACATTACCCCCCCCCCACCCCCTAAAGGGCCCATATCTATACAGGAGGAATGCAGAGTCCCTGTAATCACAATTACACAGGTAAAAGCTGCACTCTCTAAAGCCAAAAACACAGCATCCATGGGACTGGACAACATCCCAGGCTACGTTTTACATGAACTTCAGAATGAACTGGCTCCCCACCTAAACACCATGTTCAATAATAACCTTGCATCAGGCTTTGTGCCCACTGCATGGCATATAGCAACAGTTATCCCACTCCACAAAGGGGGAGCCACCACTGATCCCAGGAACTATTGCCCTATTAGCCTAACTAGCTTGGTCTGCAAGGCCATGAAACGTATCATCTTGGAACTCATAAACAAAGACATTGGTAACCTCCAAACTCTGGATCCCACCCAGTTCGGGTTTGTAAAAGGCAGATCATGCCTCCTAAACCTGATCGATGTCTTTGAGGCAGTCACCAAAGCCATAGATGAGGGTAAGGTGGTTCACACAGCCTATCTTGACCTCGCCAAGGCTTTCTACACCATCCCCCATTCTGGAATTATAGCTAAACTCACTAAACTAGGTATAAATCCCTACTTCACAAGATGGGTTGCCAACTGGCTCACTAACAGAACCCACACTGTAAAAGTTGCAGTCTCCAAATCTGACCTTAAACCAATGACAAGTGGAGTACAACAGGGTTCAGTCCTGGGACCTCTCCTGTTTGGTATCTACTTCTCTGAGGTACAGGCTAATACAGAAAGCCTCTGGTTAATGAAGTTTGCAGATGACTGCAAATTAGGAGCCATAGTCAAGCCCCAAATGATGTGGTCATCCTTCAGAAGGGCGTTGCTGAGACAGATGCCTAGTGTTAGAGCCAGGGCCTCAAGCTCAATGCCAAAAAGTGCAGTGTCATCCCCTTTGGTAAAAACTCTGTACCCATGAACTACTACATAGGCAGCAATTTATTTAACACCAAATGTGTGATGAGAGGCCTTGGGACCCAGGTGGACAGTAGTCTCTCCTTTGATAGTCACATTGCCACAGTAGTCAGGAAGTCCTTCTATGTGGCACACCCCATCATAAAAGGGTTCTCATCCAGGAAAAAAGAGGTCATTGTTCCCCTCTACTCGACACTCATTAGACCTATTATAGAGTACAATGCCCCTTTTGGAATGTACCTCACAAGACATCTGCAGCAGCTAGAAAGGCCACAGAAGTACCTCACAAGGAGGATTACTGGCCTCAAACAAATGCCCTACACTGACCGTTTCAAAAAACTCCAGCTTTGCTCCATAGCATATCGCCTACTCCGAGGTGATCTCTGCCTAAGATATAAAGCTATGTCAAACCCAGAGCTGATGGACATACTACACCTAAAGAAATCCTAATCCTTCCAAGCTACATGCTCTAGGGACCTAAACCTTGTCACCACAATAAACAGGACATGCTGGAGGGATAGATTCCTGTCCCAGAGACTTCCCATACTCTGGAACAGGCTACCCATCTATGTCAAGTAAAGGTCTTCATTAGAACTCTTCAAGAAAAATATTGATGAGTGGATGAGAAATAGGAAATGCACCCCGGGGATCACTTCTGTGTCTTTGCGTGACAGTGGCACAGGAAAATAACTTTCTTGGGTGGCGTAAGCCAGGGAACCTTGTTGGCTAGGCTTACATAGGCCTTTGGGCCAATAGCCTAGTACCTACCTATGAACCTATGAACACATGATACATAGGGACACTGGCAATGAAAACCAGGCTCTCTCACCACAAAGTTGTAGAAGGCAATTAGGAAGTCTATTGAGAAACTCAAAGTTCAGTTAGAGTAGATCAATGCATTCAAATCGACAAAACAAAAACGGCAGCTTCACTTTTCCAATAAGAAATCCAGTATATAATCACCAAAGAACCTTTATTGTTTGTAAGCGCTTTCGCGTAGTCACCACTACGCTTCATCAGACAGTACAAATAACAGTGTAGAATCTCTATTTATACAAAGAAGTAAAAAAGGGCGCCAAATTAAAACTAAAGAATTATTCAATTGTTCAATTGTTTAGTTAATTAAACTGTGGGTTAGTACAAATTGTCTCAAAGAGAGGAATTTCGGGATCTTAAAGTGAACAGTGCTATTTATAAGCAAACATCCAGTTATTAATCAGAATTAAAACATTAGGCTGACAGCGAGTGATAGTAATAATAATAAATATATAAATAAATGAGTAAATAATCGTGCATTAGTACAGAAAAGCACAATAAATGCACATGGTAAAATGGTAAAATTCAATAAATACACATAAAATGAGACAGAATAAAACAGAATAAATAATGGAATACGATAAATACATGTAAATACCTTGTGTATTGTAGTGTAAATACTTATTTCAAGATGGTATATCAAATACATTTGTCAAGTGTCTAAAAAGGGCTTAATCATTTAAATAACAATAAATTTTATATTACTCAGTACATTCTTATTTTAAGGTATGTAATATATATAATATATAACTTCTATTCTTAAATTATTATTGATTAAAATATATATTGATTAAATCATTTAGATATTCAATATTTGATATTCAATAAATGGTAAATATATATTAGTGTGACAAATAACTAATTAAATAAATGAATAAATAAATAATAATTTTAATATATCAATGCAAATGTATGTATAACTATTATTGAGTGGGTGAATAAATAAATAATTAACTAGTCACTTTTAATGCTTAATGTTATGAATAAATAGATACTATAAATAAATATGTAAGAATAATATAAACAGATAATGTATATATTAAAAATGTATACATGAATGCTAATGAAATACAAATGTTAAAAAATTTTTGGTTGATTAATATTTAATGATGTAATATTCGTGCAAAAGGTTAGTGCATATAGAGATATAAAAACTGCAAGCTAGAAACCAAGACTAAAAATCAAGGCTAAAAATCTATCTAGCTTCCAAAGCAGGTTTAATTGATACTTGATTATTAATACCAGGAGGTATATGTGCAGCCAGTCTCAAGATCCATTTTAATTCCTTATTATTCAGAATTAATGAATTGTCTCCACCTCTATTATTATGTTTGACTATTTCTAAAACCCTAAAGTCAAAGTTATGGAGGGGGTATTCCAGAATGTGTTTCGCTAAGGCATTTAATTCATTCTTCTTCTGAATGTCATACAAATGGCCATATATCCTATCTTTTAGGCATCTTTTTGTAAGGCCAACATAAAAAGCTTGACAATTCTTACAGGTAGCAAGATAGATGAGATTCTTAGTACAACAATTTGCAAAAAACTTAGGCTGAAAAACAAAATTCAGTGTGGGATGTTGAAACTCTAGCTTTTTTGAGATAGAACCACATCTGTTACAATTGTAGCAGGGAGATGTGCCTCTCCTATGACTAAGTAGTGATGGTTGGTTTTGAACTATGCATTTATCATTGCATAATAGCCGTTTTAAATTCAGGCTATTTTTAAACATAAAATGTGGCCTGTCCCCCACCAATTTCTTAACAAAAGGGTCTATAATGAGCACCTTCCAGTTGTTGTGGAAAATCTTCTTAATGTCATTAACAATACTAGTGTAATTTAAAATTACAGATATAAATTCATTATGTCTATTAAAATTTGTTCTTGTCTTAGTGTGGACTTGCTGATTTTCTAACGATGTGTTTTTAATTATATTATTTTTGATGGTAGCAACCAAACCTGAATCATATCCTCTTTCCCTAAATAATATCTCTAAACGGTCTGCTTCTATATACAAGGTATGTGTATCTTTACAGAGTCTTTTCAATCTAATAAATTGACTCTTGATGATACCGGGAAAGACATATCTGGGATGCATACTATCAAAAGTCAAAAGTGTATTCCTCCAGGTAGGTTTCCTATATAACGTGGAGCTAATGGTACCCTCTTTTGTAATATTTAAAGTCACATCCAAGAAGTTTATAGATTTAGGTGAGCAATCCATGGTGAAGTGCAAAAAAGTGGAGGTACTTTCTAAATAGTTTAAAAACTCTTTAAAGTCAGTCTCAGTACCTTCCCATATAATAAAAATATCGTCCACAAAACGTTTATAGACTTTTATCTGAGCAAATAGGGGGTGGGTGAATAGGCATTTGCGTTCCCATGCTAAAACCACCAAGTTGGAATAGGTGTTAGCACACGGGGTGCCCATTGCCACCCCCCATTTCTGTAAGTAATGGTTGTTCAGAAACATAAATGCATTATTATTTAACACTGCATCTAACAGTTGACCTATAAGTAGCTGCCTATCATTTGAGAACGAAGTTTCTGACACTAGTATTTCTCTTACTGCTTCAATACCTAAATCATTAGGGATTGATGTGAAAAGATTTTTCACATCTAGAGTTATAAGAAGATATTCATGCTGATGAATGGCCAATTGTACCTCTGATAAACAGTCTAACAAGTGGTAGGTATCTTTTAGGATGGTAGTGAAGGAATCTACCACTGGTCTAAGTAAAAACTCTATGAAACATGAGATGTTAGCAGTAACCCAATGGTCACCTGACACAATCGGTCTAAGTGGAATGGGAAATGTGTTTTTATGGATTTTCGGGAGTCCCTTAATAACGGGTATAGTGGGATTATCTATCAGTAAGTAACTGTACATTTCTTCACTGATTTGTCTGCAAATAAATAAATCATATAAAGTGTCATGTACATTCTTAATTATTGCATTTACTTCATATAACTTCAATTTTACATAGGTCATATCATCATTGAGCATAAGATGCATGTTGGAATTATAGTCAGACGTATTTAAAACTACTACCCCTCCCCCTTTATCAGCTGGTTTAACAGATATTTCATTGCATTGTTTCAGGCGTCTTAAAGAGTTAAATTCTTCTAAAGTTAAATTGTAAAAACCAGGTTTTATCTTGCTGGAAAATATTTCATACAAGTCATGTTCACATAGATTTAAAAAGCATTCTATATTATGAGGAAATGGTGGCATAAAAGTACTTTTCCGTTTAAAAACAGTAAAACCAGTACTATTATACAGTCAGCATTCTCTTTGAAAAAAACTTTTAAAGCTACTCGTCTACAAAATAGTCTGAGATCAATCAAAACATCACTCAAGGTGTCAGCATTAGCTGAGATGAAGTTCAGTCCACGATTTAAAAGAGAAATATCCGCATTAGAAAAATTAAAATCAGAATAGTTATATAACAAAGCAGTCACATTTTTGTTCGTCTTGTTGGCTGAAAGTTTTCTTTTGATAGCTTCCTTTTCCTTGGGCCCCGACTCATGGAACGTCCCCTGTGATAAGATTGTTGTCTCACAGGGTATGGTAAAAAATTAGATGAAGAAGGACCTAAAGAAACAGCAGCATTAAGGTCTTTAGGTCTAGCTCCTGGATTACTAGCTGGTCGTTGCAAAGCTAATTGATTGGGAGGGGGTGTGTCAGTCACAGCAGAAGCCGTAATGCTACTATTAATCCCCTCTGTAGTTGTAGCAAGCAATGGAACATTAATTGGAAAAGTATTGTCATTATTAGCATTATTAATGGAGCCATCTACAAATGTAGAGGGCTGTATACAGTCCATGTTCTCATTAGTGTTACTTCTATTTTGTACAGAATTATTGCCTCTCGGCCAAACAAATATTTGTCGCGTTTTAAAGTCTTGAAAGTCTCTCTGTAACTTACGCATTTTTGTTGCCTTCAGCCTTTCGCTAAAGGCATTAACTTGTAAACAAATATTGCGTATTCTCCGGACACAATACTCCGCTTTAAAGCGGTTGCTTAGATCTTTAAAATTAGCATCAACTTTATCCCTTAATTCAATTTCTAAGGGTGTAAAATAATCAAGCAAAAGCTTGATGTACCTGTGTCCGAGGTCGATGTTCAAGTCCTGCCATTTTTTGAGGAGTACCGGGTGCGCCTCTCCGTACGATGGCATACACAGCACTCGCATTCCTCTGGGCACAATCGAGTAGTGTAGGCATGCTTCCAAATGTTGCCTTTGCCAGGCATATCTCTGCAATTTATACATGTCATCCTCAAGTGCCTTGGATGCAGAGTTAAAGTCAGACATACTGAAGCCCTCTTCGTTTACGGGAATGACTTGCTCAGTTTGGGATAGATCCAGAGCCAATAAAGGGTTAGCCTGTAAATGTAGTAAGTCCTCTAGATTTACCACTGCTTCCCTCATCCCTGGAGTATAGTCCAATTCAATATTTGCAGTATCCATCAGATAAAGATGTGTGCTGACGGTGAAAATAAAGTTAAGGAAAATGAATGAAAAAAACTTTTCACCGGTAGCTAGAGAGGGAGCCTGTAACGACAAGGCAGGTAAAATGGCAATGAAAACCAGGCTCTCTCACCACAAAGTTGTAGAAGGCAATTAGGAAGTCTATTGAGAAACTCAAAGTTCAGTTAGAGTAGATCAATGCATTCAAATCGACAAAACAAAAACGGCAGCTTCACTTTTCCAATAAGAAATCCAGTAGATAATCGCCAAAGAACCTTTATTGTTTGTAAGCGCTTTCGCGTAGTCACCACTACGCTTCATCAGACAGTACAAATAACAGTGTAGAATCTCTATTTATACAAAGAAGTAAAAAAGGGCGCCAAATTAAAACTAAAGAATTATTCAATTGTTCAATTGTTTAGTTAATTAAACTGTGGGTTAGTATAAATTGTCTCAAAGAGAGGAATTTTGGGATCTTAAAGTGAACAGTGCTATTTATAAGCAAACATCCAGTTTTTTTTTTTTTCATTCATACATAGGGACACAATTGGGTTGGACCGGTGGTCATTAGCTGAGTATATACCTATGAACCTATGTGGACACATGCTTCGAGCTGTTAAGGCTGTGCTTGCCTCACTGTGAGGATGTATGTGGCTTCAACCTCCTTCCCCAAAGTTGTGTTATCATGAGAAATGCTTAAGGTTGATTTTTCTGTCTCATTATTGTAACTGCAGCATTAGGCAGGACAAATATGTAAGATCACCATTATTGGTTGGTTGGACATGTTTCAATATAAAAGCGGAGTTGTTTGCTTTTCATTTCACCTGTGAGTGAAATGAATGTCTAAGCAACATGTTTTGTTTGTATATGTGCATTTGTTTCAGACATCATTACTGTACCTCAGATTAGGGATACATCCCCTGTCTAAATACCTTGTCACATTAATCCTTAGTTTGTCAGACTGCCGTTGATGGTGGCTGTTGGTTCAAGTCCCCGTTTCACTTATACTTGCTAACTGCCTTGTTCAATTCAGAAGTGTTTTTTGTCCAAGTATATTATGTTATTCTGGGTCTTTATCATATATAACAGAGGAAGAGCTTTAGTTTTTCAGTGTCTGTACAGCTGTCTTCCCCCTTTATTGGTATTCTCCTTCTTGCATACATTTATTTTATTATTTTATCTACCTTTCTTTTAGTATTGTATGCAGCACCATAATAACATGCACACTTCCTACCAAATTGAGCCTGTTGGCCCCTCAGAGGTGGCAGAAGCAGAACCACAACAATGCCCATC
>NC_056749.1:820238409-820328409 GCF_019279795.1 Protopterus annectens | reverse complement strand
GACCCTCTTGCTTCATGAGGATAGAGCTGCACCTTTCCAAGTGTGTTCACATACTGGCAAAAAACTTTTTTCACCTCCAAAGTGCTATTCTTAGTCAAAGTGAAATGACTAACCATTTCATCCTAACTTACTACACCCTGCAAGGCATCCGGGAGCCTCTGCACATGAAAAGAAAAATCATGCACAAAAGGTCTGGATTTATAAACTTTACTTTATCTGGGAAGCTTACATAGATGTGTAGCTATTGGAATGTAGTTCCAATCTACAGAAAGCACCCCTTCTGTTCCAAGGTTCACTGCCTTTACTCACCCAAGACCACTACTAGCAGTGGTCCATACTGATTAGAGATGGCATACCTTATTAATTTCATCCCAAATGACTTCAGCCTTGATTCAATATGAGCCCAGATCACTATCATCAAAAAGAATGTTACCTTTTTTGGTAACGGCAGATCCACTTCTTTGTCATCATTTGGAAGTCAAATCACACTTCCTCTTATTAGCAGACTTTAATTACCAAAATATAAATGTGTCCACGTGCATATTCAACTGTTGTTACTCAGATGCCTTTTCCGTTATCATTAACTCCATAATTCTAATATTTCCTCTCCCTATTAGAGGTCCAGACCTCCTAAGCATTATTCTAACAAAATTCGCTGCTCTCTGCTCAGCCCCACAGGTATTTCTTTCTTTACTTAAATCAGGCATTGTAGACATCATCTTTAGCCTGAAAACCAGCCTTCTTCCAGTAATCAATTTCCATTCAGAAAAGCCAATGAAAACAAATATTAGATTTTACTGAGCTTTTCAAAAATATAAATGTTCTAATCATGCTTAATCTGTGAACATTTACATACAACCCCTGCCAAGGGATTTTATAACTTATTATATCAGTTTTTAGAGAAAAATCAAATTTTTCATATTCAAAACAATAAAGACACCAAACATCCAATCTGGTGAGATAATAAACTCAAATAATTATATACACTACCAAAAAACATAAGCTCCTAAATGTATATAAATCCTGACCCCTCCCAGCTCATAAAGTAAAACTATGTTAATAAGGAACTCAAGAATATTATGAGAAATGCTAAGGTTCCATATAAGCACAAGATTTTTTCAAGTACTAAAAACAGACATAATACCTTTTTAGCTGTGCAAATAAACTTCACAATAAATCCGGACGTTCTCTGAAATCATTGAATATGGGACTATGCACGCTGTCACAGAATCCACAGCTAACATCTTAGTTAATAAATGCAGCTCTAATTTCAGTCTGTCTACTACTGTCTCAGCACCCTTCCCCTTTACCATCTGATGCTTAACCCCCCCCCCCCCATCATCAACACTGACCAAGTCTCAATCACCTTTTCTAAGACAAAAGATAACAGCTCTCTGGGGGTAGCTGGTATAATGGGTTGCTAACCAGCAAGCTTAAAGCAACATCTAGCTGAACCATCTTCTATCACGGCCACTACACAAGATATGTAACTACCGAATGGAGAAATGCCATATTTCTCTCCACCATATTCACAGCTCCTCTGCTAACTGATGTACTTTTGGCCAATTAGTCTCACTATCCATATCTGTAAAGCCATGCAATTAATTATTTTAGAACTAATCAATGAAGACATTCAAGATACAAAGACACAAGACACGTTGCAATTCAGATTTAATGGTAAATCATGTGTTTATATTGCTATCTTCTTTAAACAAGCCAGCAAAGTCCTGGATGAAGGGCTTCCCATTCACATTGCTAATCTGGACTTGGCCAAAACATTTGATTTCATTCCTCATGCTGAAATCATAAATAAGTTAACCCAACTAAACATCAACCACTTTGTAATTCACAGGATTGCAAACTTGCTGTCAAACAGGTTATATTCAAGCAGAATAAATGACACTTTACCCAAAAAGCAAAATTTAAATAGTGTTGTCCACAGATTTATGTCCTTTGCCCTTTCTCTTTGGAGTCTTCTCTCAACTACAGGCAAATACCTTTTGTCTAACTACATTTGTGGGCTCCTGCAAGCTATCAATCATCCTGTTCCAAAAAAAGCCATTAATCACTTTAATAACTGATGCCCTAATCAGGGACTCATTCTAAGTATAAAGAAATATTGTACAGATGCCTTTGAAAAAAATAGTGTGTCTGTACAGTATCAAATAAATGAAATTCACATGAAGACTGACAGTGAGATTCAGGATTTAGAAACTTACTCATACAGCAAGTTGATTTTTATTCATTATATCAATAATATTGTCAGAACATCCACCCATGTCTCACATCTCATCTCATCTCATCTCATTTGTCATGGTTTCTCTTCCAGAATCCAGTCCACCCTTATCATAGTTTACTGTGCCCTCAGTCACCCCATCATAAAATACACTGCATTTGCCATTTATATCTGAACAGCTCTCCCAACTAGAAAGCATTTTATAACCAAAAGAATGTACGGTTTAAAGGACCTCTTCTTCTCAGATATACTAAAAACATGCCATTATCTTCTGAGGCCTGTAGACCTCTATAATGTAATCTATGGCTTGCTCTCCAATCTGTTGACCCCTTCTCTGTAAAACCTCATTTTCTTTGAAAAGAAAAAACTCCTTAATTAACACTCACTCCAAAGACCTAACTTTATATGACAGTAAAAGCAAATTATAGTTCAGTGAAGAATTCATCGCTCAGTGACTCTCTTGTGTGGAACAAGCTTCTTGTATATATTATACTATGAATAAATACAGTGACAGTCAAATTTCAATTAGATGAATGGACAGGATCTTGTAAATCTATAGCAGGAGACACCAGCTACAAACTTCTAACTATGCCAGACTAAATATTACCACATTCACTACTCCGTATTCCTCCGTTTCTCCAACTTCTTCTTATTCCCTTTGTTCTAGAATAATTGATGCTTAAAATATTAAGTCTATATCTCCTAACGTAAATATAGGGCAGTCTTCATGATTTCAGCCTGTGCTCCACAGCAGAGCTAAAATAATAAGGGAAAATAGAGCATTTACACAGCAGTTGCATTAGTCCATCAGTAAAATGGGATGACATGACTTGGCCTTGAAAATTAGGGACTTGAAAACTTATATTAGGATAGACAGAACAGGATATGAGGATTGCCTAGTTCCACATGGTTGGGGCGTTGGAATAATGGAGTGGCCATATTAGGCTTCTGTCTTGAAAATAAGTTCAGTGGTGGCCATCATATGATCCCTTATGAGAGACAGTCACACACTCACATAAAAAAGTGTTGGACATGCAACTCAAGTAGAGATTCACTTAGTAAAGAAAGAGCACTGAGATAAAATCAGAGATTGAAAAGTCATCCCTATTGAAATAGTGGGCCTCCAGCATAAACCACTGGTGGCCATGATCAGCTGTGGACAGTGGACAGAGATGGCTCTAGGTCAACAGGGACAAGGCTGAAAACCTGGAAGTTGACTGGTGCAAAAGCACAGGAGTTTAAGGATATACTCAGGGCCCAAGAATTTAAAAAAAGCAAATAGTCTGAGTTAAATAAGAATGTTATGACTCAGAATTATAGATGTGAAGACATAGAGCAGATATGTAGTCGATCCAGGTATAGAAATATGGTACATTAGGAAAACTGGTGGAATGCAGAAGTCCAGAAAGTTATCAAAACAAAAAACGTAGTGCAGTAAAAAGTTGAAGTTAGACTAGATAGACAAGATTAATAGTACATGCTGGCTGTTTAAAAAGAGGTAAACAAGGCATTAGAGAAACTCTACCAAATTCTGAAAAGTAACAGCAGATGCAACAAAAAAGTTCTATCAAGCTGCAATATAATGAGAAAAAAAGTAAATACTTGGCAGACAGCTTTCATAATGCATGTCAGCAACAATCAGTTCATTAGTCTAAATGCTCTCGAGCAGAAATTCAAGAAGCCTCTAAATGAAGAAACTCTACAAAAGCTGTATTGTCCCATGTACAGCATACAGTGAAAAAGGAAAGACGCCACTATAGAAGAAGTATAAAGTACATTAAGGAAAGTGAAGCCAGGGGAAGCAGCAAACTAAGATGAATTCATTGCAGATACAGCAGGATGTCTGGCACTTTGGAGGAGAAAAGGCTTCTGAGGGTGGTCACTGGGGTATGCAGAGGGAGAAGCACATCCCAGATTTCTAGAGAACAGGCTTTCTAGTGCTACTGTACAAGAACAAAGAGAATATTTATATCTGCTGGAAGTACAGAGGTATCAAACTCTTTATGAAAGTAGTGCAAATTATATTTAAGGGTCCTATAACACAAGTACAAATAGTGGTTGGAATCACAAAGGGGTTCCTGTTGGGAGTGGTTGTACATCAGAGTTCAGCTGTTTGCTAACTCCTGTTCATACTGGTTATGGACTACAATAGCAAACAGGTTATAGGGGACAGATAAACAAATGTATTATATACAGCTGATGTGGCATTAGAATCAGACTCTAACCAGGAATATTAGCAAATGATATGGGAAAGGAATGCAAAACTGAAGGTCATGTCAGCCAATTAGGAAAATCAGAAGAAGCTGAAAACTGAGATTTATTTATCCTTTATTGACTGGGTTAGTCTCACTAAGATAGTAGCTTCTTTTCAAGGGAGACCCAAGGTGGTATTTGTACTGTTAAGGAAAATTTAGCCAGGGCATCAAGGAACTTCCCCTACTCTCATTTGCATTGGGTAGCTGAAGAGCTGGAACTTGAAGAACATGATGAAAAGTAATTGCTGATAGATGTGAGGAAGTTAGTGGTAGTGATCTGTTGTGTGCTGCCATTGATCATAAAGAAATTCATGGCAAAATGGTGGAGCAAGATAATATGTTGGACACAAATATTGTAGGCAAGGGTTTTTTACACTTGCATGTAACAAATTTACAGGAAGGTAGTTTGGATATGCACGCAACACATTTACAGTAAGATAGTTTGGATGCAGACGTCATGTGCTATGTTGCCAGGCGATGAAAATGTGATGTCATGTGCAAATATTGTTGCTGTGAGACTGGAGAAGGATGATTCTTGTAGTGATGAGGAGAGTTGTGTTAATGTTGATAAAAGTAAACTTGGTGAAGGAAACATTTTGAAGGTAACTGGTAAGTGTCATGCTTCAAATGAGCCAAAGGAAATGAAAAATAACAAATAGTAATAGTAATGTGTTTGAGTGGCAATGATATGTAATTAGAAATAAAAACAAAAGAAGACAATAGGCAGATATTTTTCTGAGATAATATAATGATGTCACTTGCTGTTAAAGTTGAAGATATGAGGGAATTCAATCTTATTAAGAAAAAACGTTTAATTAAGTTACTTTTGAGAAATTTTTGCATAACAGAAAGATTTTTGTCTGCATATGAGTTTAAGAAGGATCAGGTGCCATGGAATAATTATGTTGTTAAAGGGACAGGGGAAAGGTTAAAAGAAACAAAACAATGCAGTTCAGAACTTTGGAAACAAATGAAGCAGAAGTAAAACAGATTTTAGAAGAGAAGTATAAACAAGTTTGGGACATTAGAATGAGAAGCAATGATGTATTTGGAATGTAAAACATGTTGAAATAATGCATTTACCAGTTGTAGTATGGATGGAGGGCAGCCAAATAAATGTTATTATTTGAGGAGGGATATTTGATAAATGAATGCATTAAAAGAAAATGTTTTGAATGTTGACAGACTGGTGATACTGCAAATAACTGTGTAAAGCATTGCAGGTGTTGTGATATTAATAAACACTGCTGGTTTGATTGTGATAAAAATGACACAAAAAAAGAAAAAAATGAAATGTTGAATATAAAATATTACAGAAGTAGTGTAAAAAGGAGGAATGAGTAGGGAAAGAAGTTATAAAAGAAAAGCTGGAATTAGAAGATTACATAAAGCTTGAAAATGTTTTTGAAATTCTAACTCAGGGAGAAGTGGAAATAGATAAAGGGGAGATAAAGAGTAGGAAAAAGAGTAAAGGAAAAAAAGAAATCAGTGTTAAAACAAGCTGCAAAAAGGAAAAAAGTTAATATTAACATTTTGTCTTTGAATGTTAACATCATGATAAATGATAAAAGAAGACTGCTGTCAAATGTTATAATGAACAAAAATATAAAATTGTGTGTTTATAAGATGTGAGTTATTCCAATGAAAAACAGAAAAAAATCAAGTAGCAGTTATGTGGGGGGAGTAATATGGACATTTTGAAAATATATGTGTTCAGGGGTAGCTATGATGTTAAAGGATGCAAAACATTTCTTGATGATATAGCTGTTAATTAAGGCCAATGTTGAATAAGTGATATTAGTATTAAGTAAAAGAACATGGTGTTAAGGTTGATAGAGGTGTATGCTCCTACAATTAGAAAGAAAAAAGAATAAATGTTTAAGGGAGGTGTATGCTCCTACAATTAGAAAGAAAAGAGAATAAATGTTTAAGGTAATAAGAACATTTTTATTACCTAAAAATAAATATTATAATGATGGGGACTTTAATTGCAATTTTAGAAAAACTAACAGAAAAATGCATAAAGATGGAAAAATATGTAAAGATGTTAATACAGGAAAAGATATGTTTAAGTTTAGGGAAATGAAACTACATAAGAAAAGGGATTGCACAAACAAATTGGAGTATAAGGGATAGAAACTGATTATTTGTTTTTTTTTTCAGAAGGATAATTTCAGGTTTATGTATTTATTTATTGGCATTTGATTACCTCGAAAGTCTGAATGGGTAGAAGTCCATTTTCAGCAAAGGCCCAGGGAGAAAAGCTCCAAATTATTACAAAACATTTTAAAAACAATAATTTTGCAGTCTTCAAAAATGAAACAAAAACAGATTAGAAGTATGACAAAATAAAATTATTTGTCAAATCATAGAGAAATAATGGTGGAGGTTTCTAATGTAGGTGAACATGTTATGGATGAGAAAGGTATGCACATTTTAATAGGTTCATAGATTAGTACTAGGCTAACTGCCCTTGTGAGCCATTTTAAGCCTAGCCAATTATACATTGCGAGACTCAAACCCTGCACCTTGTGCTTGTAAGGCAAACACCTGAACCATTAGGCCACCCTCCCAACCCCCAGGTTTAGCAGGAAAGTAAAAAAAAAAAAGATAAAAAAGTTTGTGGAAGAAATAAAAACATTTAAGGGGTAGAACATCTTATTATTAAATCCTTTTATAAAAATCTAGAGCAAAGTTGGTTACAGAACAAAATAAAGTATAATAACTTGCATGTAAAATGGAAAGAGTTTATTGTAGAAGACAGAAAAATATGTATAAGGAGGCAATTAAAGAATATGAAAATGTTTAGTTAGAAATGAAGAAGAGATAAAAAGAAGGGAACAAATTCAATATAAGGAGACTATGGAAAAATGAAGAGATTACTATATAATCAAATGTATGTAGTTAAGGGTAAATGGGAGATGTGTGCCCTTTGTTAGGGAAAAATTAAAAAAAATGGAATTGTTAGAATGAAAACTTGGAAGGGAGAGGTGGTCTCTAATCTAAGAGGAAAATGGAACTTGTTGAACAGTTTTTCACTAATATGTATGAAGCAAGGAAGAGAGGAAGAGGAGAAATATGGAAAGAAAATAAATTAAATGGAATGATGAAAAAAGAAATTGTGAAAAAAATAATTAAAACGATTTGAATAAAGTAGTGAACAAAGTTAAAAAGCAAAGTTTTCCGTGGCCAGACAAACTGCTTTATAAATTTTATAAGGGGTTAGATGATGGGGAAAAAAGCAGTTTTTGTAAATAATTCATTTTTGTTTGGAAAACAGGTCTGAGGATAAAAAGGTAATGTAAGGGGCGGTAACGTTGATAAATGAATGCATTAAAAGAACGAAATGAAGCATTGGAGACCTAGAACTCAAAATAATGTGGACTAGAAAGTGCTGGAAGGTTGCAAGTTAGATTAGGAAAAACAATAAAGAGTATTGTTGATGAGGGGGGCAGAGTATAGATGGGAGGAGTAGAAAAGACATGTTGATTGTAAGGAAAATGGTAAATGGGATTTTATATGATAGACATAAGGCTAGAATAATTGCATGTAACATGATACTATTAACCATTACAGTTTAATTGAGGTATTCAGAAATTATAGTTTGCAATAAAAATGTATACATTTAATTAAATCAAATTATATTAATTCAATGAAACTAATTTTAGTGAATGGACTGTATAGTAAAGGAATGCAAATGAAAAGAGGGGTTAAGCAGAGGTGTACTTTAAGTGGGATGTTATTTAATTTGGTAATTAATATAGTAATTAGTAAGGCTTGAAAAATGTGAAAGAATTTTTTTTTCTATTTAAGGATTAAATCCAAATGCCTATGTTTATGTTGTATGCAGATAATTTAATGATTATTAAAACCAATATGGAAAGGATAATGGAGGAAATGTTTAATGTGCAGGCAAATTTGTGTTTTGTGTTTTGTGTTTAGTTTTTGGAAAA
Organism: Protopterus annectens; assembly: GCF_019279795.1. NCBI lineage: Eukaryota > Metazoa > Chordata > Ceratodontiformes > Protopteridae > Protopterus > Protopterus annectens. Next base: position 820,319,965 of record NC_056749.1, on the reverse strand, counting down.
GAAGGGAAAAATCCAAATATGGAATAATATGTTATGAGAAGTAATAGGAATTGTAACTATATAGAAAATGTTTGAGTTATCTTATATGAAGAAGGTATATTTAATACATTTGGTGGTTTTGGGTATATTAGTGTATGTGGGAGGTATCCATGTTTTCCTATTGAACTGGAAAAACAGCTTTTGGTTAGGTTTTTCTCTTTTTGGTGGGGGTCAAAATTAAATCTGATACAAATGGCTGTTGTTTCTTGTAAGAAAGAAGAAGAAGGGGTGGAGTTTAAAAACTGTGTTTTAATGTCTTTGCATTTATATTGGAATTTCAAAAAAACTTCAAGAACAGGAATGGGATTGTATTGGTGGTACGGTATGAGGAAGATATAAAGATATTTGGTTAAAAAGGAAAAATGAAAAAAAAAATGGATACTATTTTGTATTGAGTTAGTGAAACGATGGGACATAAATTGAAATGGGAGAAAGTAGTAGAAAGAAATGATATGAATAAATATCATTATATTCATGTTTGACATAATGAGGAAATAAATATTGGAAAAGCTATAAAACAAAGAAGGTTAAGATTTAAACTGGATAGTAAAATACAAAACTTTATGTGATGTTTGATGTTAAGAAAATTAATAGTTAAAGCAGAAATTAAATTTAATCAGATAAAGGATATATTGTGTAGAATTTGTAACATTGAAGAAACTATTTTTTAGAATAGAAAAAAGAAAAAATACAAGAGAGCTATGTGACAAGGAATTCATATGTGAAATTTAAAAATATTTAAGCAGGGTACAACTGTTTATGGATAGTATGAAAATTTAAAAAAGAGAGATTTATGATTCAAAGATGGCCGCCATTCTGTAGACACTGCAGATCTACAGCTCTCCAGAAACTCGGAAAAAATTTACCCCTGAGGATATACTGCAAGATTTTCTACACTAATTGTTGGCTATAACTAATCTACTATAACTAAATATCGCTCGAGAGGTGAAAGAACCGGAGGATATTAAACAAATGCACAGGATTAGATCTGATTCTTTGTCTGACTCTGAACAGAGTATTGAACAAAGGAACTATCTGACTAGTAATCATGTGCTTTGCTTCACAATGTCAAAAGAAGACAAAAGTATGGAAACAACAACAACGAAAACCAAATTATCAGCACTTCAGTCACCAGAAAAAGATGCAACAATAAAAAGGCAGAAGACTACAAAACAACAGGAACTTTTAAAAGCTGGAATGACAAATAAACCGGATCAACTGGCAAACATGGAAGATATTAAAACTGCTTTATTACCCATTCAAGAAGCTTTGAAAGAACTATCAAACCAGGTACTCTCTTTTGGTGCCACATGCAGTCAAATTCTTGAAAGGATGGATAAATCAGAAGCTAGAATATCCGAAAATGAGGACAGAATAACATTGCTTACAAAAAAAACAGACGTTCATGACCTGGATATTCAGTCTATGCAAAATAAAATTCTGGACTTGGAGGCAAGATCCAGAAGGAACAATATAATTATTAGAGGAATTCCAGAAACTATCCAATATAATGATTTAATTTCTACCATCATACAAATACTCGAAATATTGTTTAATGACTCTGACATCGCCAAATAAATAGTTATAGAAAGAGCCCATAGAGCTCTCAGAGAAACACAAGCCTCAAACATACCTAGACTAGTTTACGTCAAAATACTCAACTACCAGGATGTAAATAAAATAATTCTAACTGTTAAGAAGAATGGAGGTTATGTTATGTGGCAAAAGAATAGAATTTCTATGGTACAGGATTTACCATTGCAAATAAGACAAGCCAGACAAGCATTATCTCCATACTGTAAATTCCTCATTGAAAAGAATATTAAATTTCAAATGAAATACCCTAACACTTAAATTTTTACAGTTGATGGCTCCAAATATTCCATATCTACAAAAAAAGAAGCAAAAGTTACCTTTTTGAAGATTTTTAAGTCTCTTCCAGCTTCGGAAGCTTGATCTGGCCATCCAGTCTGTTTACAGCAACGTGGATGCTGGGATTCCATGCTTACTATGTCTCGAGGCTTTGAAATCCTTTGTTTGTTCTTTTTTCTTCACCAGGCCCCTTGGTAAATGTTTGCCTAGTTTCTTTTTGCAGCTTCAGCTCGTCCACGAAGATTTTCCGAACTTTTATGGCTTCTACGAACTGAGTCCCTTCGCAAAGTAACAGGAAGTCCTTTGGGTGCTGCTGAGGGTCCGCTTTCAAGGTAGCGCATCCAGAAGTCCGTCCACATAATGGTTCCCCTGTCGCGAGCTCGAAGACAAGATTACATGATCAGGAAGTAGGAAGACCTCTGTGGAAGAAGGGGAAGCTAGTTGGACTGTAAAATGAGCATTTGTGGACATTTAATGTATGTTACAAGTTTTATTTCTTTAAAGGGAACTGTGAATCCATTCAGGTAGGATTACAACTGAACTAATAATGTACTGGTTTAAAATGTGTTATTTAACTGATATTTTAGAAGTATGATAGCTTTACCATAGTTAGTCATTTTTCTTAGGTAGTTTATCCTGAATGTGGTTGTGTTAATAACATTGTAGCATACTTTATTATTTATTTTCCTGTATTAATGATGTGTTTTTAATACTGTAAATGTTTAGAGAATAAGGGGATTTAGTGTTGGGATAGATAGTAGATAAAAAGACCAGAAGATATTATATACTGGCATTTCTAGGAATGTGAAAGCTATCTTCTTTTTATACTTGCATGTGGTTCTGACTGTTTTGGGAACTGTGTTATTTAGTCATCATTATATAAATTCAATTATATTACCCAGTAAAGTATATTTAGAGTGCTATTTTTATTCACCTTTTTTTGCTGACATTATAATTTTAAATAATTTCGATTATATAAACTAAGTCAGATTTAATAATATACTTATAGCTTAAATATTTGTTTTCTCTCTCTCTCCCAGCTAATAAGATATATGGTGAATTATCCTGAAGTCAATAATGTTATTGTTTAATAGGGGTACTGTCATATATCTGTTGTGGTTAGATTTAAATATGATAGTTAGTTATCTTAAGGTAATATAACTAATTAGTATAACTAATAATATATGTGAACTATTAGAGAGGTATAATAGTAACTAGGAGTGTAGTGAAGACCATTTATTTGATAGGTTTAACTAAATAGTGTGTTAAAGAGCTGTGGATAGTTATCAATGTTTATTAGGGAATGTTTTGGTTAGGCTTTGTAGAGTTAGATGTAGTTTCTATAGGTTTTTTGCATGTTTTTGATGTTTTATTTTGTAAGATAAAGAATAGATGTTTAGTAAGGTTATTTACCCATAAAAGTTCTAACAGTGTAAAAAACCTATGTATGTCCTGGTCCAGGGGAATAGTGGATAGGCACTGGTTAGGGATGGGATGTCAAGATTGCTTCCAGATATTATATACTGTGCTAGTATATTTGAATTTAGTATTGTTTCTCAATTCTAAAATATCTTTAAAAGAATTACAAATCTTAGTATGTGGATAGTAGACTCATGGAATACTAAGGGGCTCCAGAATTTGAAAAAAAGGAAATTATTTCTGCATTTATTTCTCCAGTTAAAGGCATATTTTATTTTATTACAAGAAACCCATTTGACCAATGACCAATGGGCTGTCCTTAAGGATAAGAAATAGATTAGAGAGGTGGTAGCTTCAGAAGGGACAACTAATAGTGCAGGGGTGGCGATTATTATTAAAAATCAGTATCAAGAGAAAATTCTAGACTTTAAAATAGACAAAGAGGGAAGATGGTGTTATGTGATTATTTCATCTATACTTTATGATAAACCTGTGATACTTCTTAATATATATGCCCCATGTACCAATCAACAACTTTTTATAACATCACTTTATTTTATCCTGAATCAATATAATAATTGCTATATAATAATAGGAGGTGATTGGAATACATACCAAGATCCCAAATTGGATAAATCAAGTTCACACAGGTCTTTTAATAACCAAGCAGTGATAGCACTACAGGAACTTAAAACAGATTTTAAACTATATGATCCATTTAAATACACAAATAATCAAATGAATGCAAATAACTTTACATTTTATTCAAGTTGTCATAAAATGTGGTCTAGGATTGATTTTTTCTAATTTCAGACATACTAATGACTTTTGATCCCTATGTATCTATACAAGCTCAACATTTATCGGATCATTCTCGGATCACATTAATTTTTAATAAGGTCATTAGACATAATATGCGTCTTAGAGGTTATAATTGGTCCTTAAATCCGTATTTATTAACTAAAGAAGATATAATTAAAGAAGTTCAAGAGACCTTTAATCAGCTACTAGTTAATTTTTCTAAACACCGGCATCACTCTGATATAGAATGGGTAACGACCAAAGCACAAATAAGAGGAATTTTTCTTCAGAAGGCTACTTACTATAAGAAAATACAATCTAGAGACATACAAGAATTGGAAACTAAAATTAAATTACTAGATCAGGATTTATTTGGGAACTATAGTAAACAAACTGAAACGGAGTTATTAAAATGTCAAAAGGATCTTTTTTACTACAAAATAGTAAATTATCATTTTATGAACAGAAAATACTGGTAAAATATGCTAATCATATACAGACCCCTTCAAAAGCACTAGCGCGTATCATTAATCAATCGAAAATACCTTCTCAAATTTCTGAAATACACTTTAATAATAAAACATATACCAATACTGAAGACATTATGAATACCTTTTAATTAATATTTTCTCATATCTATGGCGAACATCAGGAAGTATTTATAAATAAGAAGGATAATGACTTTCTGCAGAAGATTATCTTTCCGAAAATTGGTGATGAGTTTCATATGAATTTAGTCAAACCAATTTCCTCAGAGGAGATAGCAGATACAATTAAGAATTTGAAGTCATATAAAGCTCCAGGACCGGATGGTTTGACTACGGAATTTTATAAAACTTTTAGTCATATATTGGGGAAAATACTTCCACATGTATTTAACTATATAATCAATAATAAAATTAATGATCCACACTTTAATGCTTTGAAAACAATTCTTATACCTAAAGAGAATGCTGATTTGCAAAATCCAGATAACTATAGACCCATTTCACTTTTGAATATAGACATGAAAATTATGACATCGATTTTGGCTAATAGATTGAAGAAGGTAATTAACCTGATAATATCAGAGGAACAAGCTGGTTTTATAAATGGCAGACAAACCACTGATAATACGTTATCACTTCATACACTAATTTCTTATGCCACCCATAGAAATTTTAATGTTTATGCACTCATAATTGATGCTCAAAATGCTTTCGATAGAGTTAACTTAGAATTTTTGTTTGATTTTTTATCATATTTTAACATACCTCAAGACTTTATTTTAACATTAAAAAAATTATATAACAATCCCTATACAAATTTATTTATTAATAAAAATTTCTCAAAAAGAATACAAATTAAGAATGGTACCCATCAAGGATGTTCGTTATCTCCTATATTATTCAATCTATATTTAGAACCATTATTTTTACATATCAAGCAAAATATCTATCATAATGCTCCAATAATATATGGTATGAAAATATCCATGGCTGCTTTTGCGGATGATCTAAATATATACTGTACGGCACCTGTTTCAGATACCAAGAAAATATTAAAAGCAGTGGAAGATTTTGCAAAAATATCTAATTACAAAATAAATTAAAAAAAAAACAAGTTATTTCCTTTAAAGACGCCTACACCCTTTTCACTTTTACCATTGGTAGGTCAGGTAAAATCCGAAGAAAAAATAAAATATTTGGGTATTGTTTTTTCAACAGATAATAGAGACTTTTATGTGAACAATGTTAAGTTAATTTGGGATCATATAGTGTCTGATTTAAAAAGATGGAATCATTTGAAATTACCAATAATGGCAAAGACCTCAATTATTAAAATGAACGTACTCCCCAGAATATTATATATTTTTAGAGCTACTCAAGTTCAAATTTCTAGGAAATTCTTCAAACAACTTCATACGGAATTAGGTAGATTTATATGGGAACCTAGAAAAACTAGAATATCTTACGATAAACTGATGACTCCGAAAAACAGGGGTGGTTTAGATTTACCGAATTTTGAAGCATATTATTTAATAATAAATGCTAATAGAATTCTAAGAGTGGTTAACTTTGACAGGTCCAGTCCTAAATGGTCACCCAAGTGGTTGATTCTAAATCATAAACATGCTGCTGGGTTGGGTATTAATTGTAAGGCATTACCTTTTTTAAATAAAGATACCCTTAAAGTGTACGCTCTGATGGAACATATCAGAATATATATAATATCAGTACAAAGTCTCTTTAATTCACTAAACCTCTTACAATATATGATGACTTTCCAACCATTTCATAAGAATCCGAATTTGAAAATTGGTAATCAACTGATAGATCTTAAAATATTCCCACTTATAAGCGATTTAACCATACTTGATTTATATCCCTTTCTTGGTATTGCAATATACGACATGTTAAGAGAGATGAATCTTCCTAACTCGTATTTAATTATAATGAGACAGTTAAAGGATCTTTCAATAAGTTATTTTAGTAACTTTAAAATTAAAGAAGAAGACTTAACCATTTGCCTAAACTTATGGCAAACTCTTATGCAGGACTGTAAATATATAACGGCTTCATATAAATTGATAAAAGACGTGAAATATAATAACCAGATACTTTTATCTAAATACTGGAAGGAGAAATTATTAATGATTGATGATAGTAAAATATTGAAAGCATTTAATCTAACCCTAAAATCAGTATCTCTTCAAAAGTTATTATTTACTCAGTTGATGATATTTAATAACGCTTATTACACTCGTCTCACTCTGCACAAATTCAACTCTAAAAATTCACCTAAATGTCCATATTGTATAGATCAAACGGCTGACCTTTTATACATGTTCTGGAGTTGTAAATGTATTTTCAAACTTTGGAATTCTTTAAAAATTCAATTACAATAAATGGGTTATCAACAGTCTACACTTTCTTGGGAGTTTATGATTCTTCATATTCCTCCAAATAATTTGGATAGATCCCAAATGATCATACTCATAAATATTTTCCTGTTAATGAAGCTGTATATAGCTACAGATTGGCTGAATCCATCCCAGACTTCATGGGGAAACTTTAAAAATGTAGCAATAAGACATATTTTAGCACGTAAATTACTAATTAAAGATCATAAGAAAAGTATAAATAACACAAAAATATGGGAGCAAATCTTTAACATCGTGTTAGCTTTAGGTTCCAATCTACTTTTCCCCGGGAAGTACACACTTAATATGGAGGCTAGTATTGATAAGCCTCATATTGATACTAGATTTTTATTTCCTCTTTCTTTAATACCCATCTAGAAATTTATGTTAATGTATAATGACTTTATGTAACTGTTGGAAGCCTTCATGTATATAATGTACATGTGTTGTAGTATTGTATTAACATTTGGAAAAGAATAAAGACTTATTATTGAAAAAAAAATAAAAAAGAGAGATTTTATAGACATATTTTAATAGCTGTTATGTGGGCTATATGAAAAATGAGATGTCAAAAGTTGTTATATAATCAAATATGGCAAAGGAGTAATATGACAAAGATTCTAAAACATTTTGTAGGTTAAAAGATGGAGGTTACAACAGTTGTTTGAAAGCGATGCATAATCAGATTAATTGTTGCTTTGGTTTGATATAAAAAGTAATAATGTCAGGCTTTAAAGTGGGAACTTGTGTATAGATGTATATATAATAGATTTAATTAAAAGAAAAGTCCTCTACTCTTTCAATGGATGCCATGGGATATTTTGAATCCACCTGAACCACCACAAACTCTAGTAGATGAGACCTCAGTTTAATGATTCATCTGATGGTTGACACACTCAGAAATGCAATGCACCCTTATACTACACTGCAGTGTCAGCAATCAATCTATTGGGTGTAGGTACAGAACCAACAACCATCTGCAGCAATGATCAGAGCACTACCTGCTGTACTACGGACACTGTTATATTAGCCATCCAGGAACATCAAAAATATATGTACTGGAGGGCAAAAAAAAATCAGATGAGGAAGGTAAAAGACCACCAGGTTTGATATCATCTGCATATCTGGACAGCCAGTAAGTAACAGTAATAAATAATAAAGAGATTACATAGTTAAATAAAACAGGGTCCAAGACCAAGCAGTGTCTTACCCCAAAGGTAACTGCCAACCAGCTGGATTATTGTTCCTTCAACTTAATCCACTGGGATATACTTGATAACCATCCTTTCACCCATTCAAAAATGTAGCTATTCATTTTATGCCTTATTAAAACTGTATTTCATATTATGAGCCCTTTGAGAGGTAAAAATATAACACACCAGACCTAGTATTTTACTTTATATCTGTTGATCGGGTTTGTCCGACTGGTCTACAAATGCCCATTTTCAGCAGAGGCCCGAGGAGAAAAGCTCCAACAGAAAATAAAAATTTTACATATTGAATACATATAGAAATACATTCATCAGTACCACAGATTACTGAATCACAGTGCCACACATTACATTCATCAGTACCACACATTATTGCATTACAGTGTCATACATTAAACTGTGGCAAGTGAAATACATAGAAATACATTCATCAGAGGGATACATTCATAATTACATATTATATACATAATAGTGCAATAGTTACATAGCTGAAATATTTTACTAGTCATGTTTGTACAGTGATGCACCAAGAGGAGAAGATAAAGTAGTAAGTTTGTTTACTGAAGGGAAGGAAGAGAGAAGAGAAGTAGAAGGTTATAGGGGAGTGTTTACGGGGGATAATTACATTGGCAAGTCCATTTTTCATTAAGGTATTTTTTGAAGCAGTTTTGAATTGATTGGGATGTTCAAGGGATCTTATATCTAGTGGTAGGCTATTCCAGGCCTTGGAAGGGTTAAAGCTATAGACTAGGTGCAATATTGACTGTTTCATAAAATTGTACTAGCTTTTCAAAAAAAACAGTTGATTGAGTTCTGCAAGGGCAAAGTCATTCCCAATGTTACTTAATAGGGAGGGTATGCACCCTTCAAAATATTCACCTAGTCATGAGGTCAAGCTAGCTAGGTGATAGTTGGAAATAGCATCATGTGTATCATTCATGTATATTGGAACAAAATAAGATGACTTCTCAGTAGCTGGAGCCACAGTGTTTTCCACCATCAAGGTAAATAGCTTGGTTATTGACCTTATTAAGTGGTGCTTAAGACTGCTAATAAAACAGCCTGTTATTAAGTCACTTTCAATTAAACTATTCTTTTTGACACTATATAGGACAGATTTAAGCATATATATTCCAAGAATTTTGGATATTTTCTCAGGCACATGGATTGGTATGCAAAGGAATTTTGAGACAACTATTCTGGTCACAGTGTGGGACTCATTGGTAGTCCCTTCTACGTAGAGCAAAGTAGTCACACTGACTGATATTGTGCTAATAGCTCTTTAATAGAAGTGAGGTCCACCTCATGTAAGGGATTTACCTTGAGGTACTGTTGATGACTTGTCACAGATCAAATTCCTGACAACATTGTGCAGCAACCAAACTGTCTAGCATATACAGCAACATACATTTACAAAATGAATGGTGATGGGCTTTGCTTGCAGACCTCTGATCTCTAAATATATTACCACCAAGGTAGCGTAGCCACAGAGAAAAAGGATTAACTGTATTTTTTCTTCGAATAACTATGACCTTATATGTAATATATTTAAGAGCCAGAAAAGAAGAGGCAAAACTTTTACACTGGCTACTGCAGGCAGTGCAAAAAATAGATGCGACAGATCATGCAACAAATTTTAAGCCAGAGCGATAAAATTTATGGTACATAAATTGGAGACAGAAGACATGGATAGTTGGAGGTGACAGGAGAGCCATAAAACTTGAGTTGAGTCCAGTGTTTTCAGATTCCTAGCCATCACTAGTTTCCATATGTATTCATTTTATGCACATGTTCCATAGTTATTCACAATTGCAACTTCAGTTTTGTCTCACTATTTTAATCATTTTGATTCGATCATCTTTGTTTTAATATGTACCAATCCTACCCTTAGGCCTGGGAAATAAACTTCACTGATCCATTGACTGAACGGTTTGTGAATTTGCTTCTCACAGCAGTCTTTAAAGAGACTTTAGTTGGTGGCTCTAGCAATTAAAAAATCCATATCAAAAATGATATGTACTGCACATCTGTCATTCAACTAAATGAAAATTGAAGCAAGAACTCATTGGTAATCAATGATAACCAAGTGAATTGAACTTATCTGAATGAGTAACTGGTCAATTAATCTGTTACCTGATGTTAACACGCTGATGTTCATTATGCATATACTTGTGTTAGTAATATATTATACTTATAAAGTGTACAGGGGATCTTCACAAACACACCTTTTCATTCTGCTAATATTACCTCATATTGTACAAAAAATAGAAAAAGTCAGTTAATTACATGGAGAAGCTCAGCCAGACACTTCCCTTCTTTACAAGCTATTTTCTAGTGGATTGCTATATCTATGAAAGACATCAGCTGACGTTATCAGAATAATGAATGCATACTTTTCCCAACCTTCCACAAAGAGAAGTGTTTTTGATTAACCCTCAAAGTGTTTTCGGAAGTAGATAATTAATAAATCAGTGCATGACTGTATTTTGTATTTTCTTGCTCAGATCTATACTGCATGTGTTGTTACCATATTTTGCAGTCTCTTATGCACTTGTTCTGTTCCACAGTTTATGCTGCCTGGCAGTTAGCACAGGGGATTAAAGCTGTACTGTTACTTTGTGGATTCTCAAATTTCAGAGGCTGATTCCCTTAACTTCCATTTGCCTAGTTTTGACTCGGAGCAAGTCATTAAACAGTCAGTGCTCTAATGTGAGTTTGAAAAAAAAGGATGACAGGGGTCAGCGTTTTACCTCTGTAAAGAAACAGAATAAAAATACATTTGAGTTCTGACAGTGGTATTGTTTGTAAAATACCCAGTTGGGAAAAATGTAGTCAACAAAAATAACAGCTAAATGAAGAAAATTGGGATACAGTTGCTAAGTCATGGGTGACTAATTTGCTGCTAGAATATTACTATGTGGGCATATGGTGAATGATTACGGTGGCATGCTAGGAAAACAATTATTTGTTTAGCCAAGGAAGAAAATACTGACCACATTCTCTCCCATTGTTTTAATGTGAATTTCAAAATAAAATGTTACTTGACTGCCATTTCACATTTGTGTTTCTTATGAGGGACATAAAAACTTGTTGAGCCCTGCACATCTTAATAGTTCTTTCTAAAATAACATATGTCCCATGCTTCCCCAACTATAAAGGTGTAGCAAAACATTAAGAGGAAGTGACATTTCTATCACAGGCCTTTGGAAATGCAAAAAAAAAGGTTTTAAAGGGCTTGCTTTAACTAGGCTCATATTATTTCTTTTGGTGTACATTATTATATGATGTCACAAATTTAGCAATGTGAAGGCACTGCTTGTGCCGGTTCATGTACCACCTGCTGTGCCTCCCAGGAAGTTCATGTTATCATTAGCTGAATCATTCCTTGTTATATTATTCATGGAACAAACTGGCCTAGTTTGAAAAACAACATTTTTAAGTTACTTTTTTGTATAACTACTGTATGTCTTGCCAAAGATCCGCATTACTTCATCTATGACTTTCGAATTATATCATAAATGGTCATTTTAACAAGCAAACTTATTGGAAGTTTCAAGTTAAGTTTTATTTTTTCCTGTTTAAGTATTTAAATAAATGCTAAAAAGGACAGTTCTGGCCTTACTCTACTGCAGGGTTACCACCTGACCCTCTTTATGAGGGATAGTCCCACTTTGGGTAGTTGTGTCCTGCAAAAAAACCTAAAAAATGGCAAATGTCCTGAGATTTTTAAGACAAAATATATTTTTTAGGTTTTCTTTAATAGTTGTATAAAACAGTTATTTTGTTTCTGAAACACATAAATATTATATGAAATAGCATAAGCAACTCAAATGCTACAAAATAAGCTTTAATTTTGGCAAAAAAGTGAAGTGCTGTCCTTTGCACTGGCCGTGGGTATGTTTTGTTCTGCAAAATCTCACATTTCTACAAAAAATGTCCCGCTTTGAGCATCTGAAAAGGTGGCAACCCTACTCTACTGTGTGGAGGGATAAAGCCCTGTGTATCACACTGATGACTCAACATCAAGGAGTAGCTTGTGTGAAAGATGAGCTGGGCGTAGGGTGGGATTGAATTGCTTGCAATATGAGCTGGGAGTGTGGAGGGATCGAATTGCTCGCAATATGAGCTGGGGGTGGGGTGGGATCAAATTGCTTTCAAGATGAGCTGGGGGCATGGCGGGATCGAATTGCTTTTTATGTCTCTCCACCTGAAAAGGAGGGAGAGGTGGTTCTGGATTAGCCAGTGTTCCAGGACATGTGGAGCCTTACACTGACCAATGACTTCAGTGATATAGGCTCAATATTCCAAGCCAGTGACAATAGTTCTCGTGTGTGTGTGTGTGTGTGTGTGTGTGTGTGTGTGTGTGTGTGTGTGTGTGTGTGTCTCTGTATGTACAGGAGAACATACATGTCATGGGAAGGACACAGGATACCCTGTTCTGATTTAGTATTGATATCACCAGCTGGGGTGGTATTAAGGTCTACAGAAAACAAAAACAAAATCTCATCTCATGTCTAGAATGACTTATTCTTCTGATGGGGAGTGGCAGAAGGCAGGTGGTAGTTTCTAAACATGCAAGTATGTTTGTCTTAGGGCCCCAGTCTGGGGAGAAAGCTTCAATAACAGACAGACAAAAGGACAATACTGCTGCCTCTGATACCAGATGCAGATACAATGGTGAGAGCCAGGAGCAAAATGCATCCTCATGGCTACTTAAGTAATGACCTCCCATGCCTCTATGCTTGAGTTGCTAGCACAGTGAAGGAATGAGCTTGGACTTCCCTCTGAACTGATGGCAACAGACAGTGTTTTGACACACCATTACATAGTTTCTGACACTGTTCTAATGTACAATCTCTACAAGAAAACAAGAGTCAACAGAAAACCTATTTCCTATTTGGCATCTCACTTACTAAATGCACTGGCAGGACTTCATAGGCTTCCTAAGACTGGGTCCGCAGTATATCAGCCTTCCTTCAGTGAGAGCGTCATCTGCTACATGACAGCTATCTGCGTTTGGGTTCTGTTGAAGGATCAGACTGTCTGTTTTTGATTAGATATACACATACAAATATTTCAAGCACAGGCATTAATGCACTTCTAGCTTACCAATATACCAAAACACGTGTTCCCATAATAAGTGTCCATGCTGGCCTTAAAAACATTTAAACTAGTACTTGCTTTAATATAATTTGGTAGTCTGTTCCATGCATCAGCTACTCTGTCAGAGAACCAGTTAGTGCACTTCTCATTCCTATAGAACCTTCTACATAGGTTATCTGATGATTCTCTAGTACTTTAATGTAATTTGGTAGTCTGTTCCATGCATCAGTTACTCTGTCAGAGAACCAGTTAGTGCACTTCTCATTCCTATAGAACCTTCTACATGGGTTGTCTGATGATTCTCTAGTACTTTAATGTAATTTGGTAGTCTGTTCCATGCATCAGTTACTCTGTCAGAGAACCAGTTAGTGCACTTCTCATTCCTATAGAACCTTCTACATAGGTTATCTGATGATTCTCTAGTACTTTAATGTAATTTGGTAGTCTGTTCCAAGCATCAGCTACTCTGTCAGAGAACCAGTTAGTGCACTTCTCATTCCTGTAGAACCTTCTACATAGGTTATCTGATGATTCTCTAGTACTTTAATGTAATTTGGTGTCTGTTCCATGCATCAGTTACTCTGTCACAGAACCAGTTAGTGCAATTCTCATTCCTATAGAACCTTCTACATGGGTTGTCTGATGATTCTCTAGTACTTTAATGTAATTTGGTAATCTGTTCCATGCATCAGTTACTCTGACAGAGAACCAGTTAGTGCACTTCTCATTCCTATAGAACCTTCTACATAGGTTGTCTGATGATTCTCTAGTACTTTAATGTAATTTGGTAGTCTGTTCCATGCATCAGTTACTCTATCAGATAACCAATCAGTGCACTTCTCATTCCTATAGAACCTTCTACATAGGTTATCTGATGATTCTCTAGTAATTCAATGTAATTTGGTAGTCTGTTCCATGCATCAGTTACTCTGTCAGAACCAGTTAGTGCACTTCTCATTCCTATAGAACCTTCTACATAGGTTGTCTGATGATTCTCTAGTACTTTAATGTAATTTGGTAGTCTGTTCCATGCATCAGTTACTCTGTCACAGAACCAGTTAGTGCACTTCTCATTCCTATAGAACCTTCTACATAGGTTATCTGATAAATCTCTAGTACTTTAATGTAATTTGGTGTCTGTTCCATGCATCAGTTACTCTGTCATAGAACCAGTTAGTGCACTTCTCATTCCTATAGAACATTCTACATAGGTTATCTGATGATTCTCTAGTACTTTAATGTAATTTGGTAGTCTGTTCCATGCATCAGTTACTCTGTCAGAACCAGTTAGTGCACTTCTCATTCCTATAGAACCTTCTACATAGGTTATCTGATGATTCTCTAGTACTTTAATGTAATTTGGTAGTCTGTTCCATGCATCAGTTACTCTGTCAGAGAACCAGTTAGTGCACTTCTCATTCCTATAGAATCTTCTACATGGGTTGTCTGATGATTCTCTAGTACTTTAATGTAATTTGGTAGTCTGTTCCATGCATCAGTTACTCTGTCAGAGAACCAGTTAGTGCACTTCTCATTCCTATAGAACCTTCTACATAGGTTATTTGATGATTCTCTAGTACTTTAATGTAATTTGGTAGTCTGTTCCATGCATCAGTTACTCTGTCAGAACCAGTTAGTGCACTTCTCATTCCTATAGAACCTTCTACATAGGTTATCTGATGATTCTCTAGTACTTTAATGTAATTTGGTAGTCTGTTCCATGCATCAGTTACTCTGTCAGAGAACCAGTTAGTGCACTTCTCATTCCTATAGAACCGTCTACATGGGTTGTCTGATGATTCTCTAGTACTTTAATGTAATTTGGTAGTCTGTTCCATGCATCAGTTACTCTGTCAGAGAACCAGTTAGTACACTTCTCATTCCTGTAGAACCTTCTACATAGGTTATCTGATGATTCTCTAGTACTTTAATGTAATTTGGTAGTCTGTTCCAAGCATCAGCTACTCTGTCAGAGAACCAGTTAGTGAACTTCTCATTCCTGTAGAACCTTCTACATAGGTTATCTGATGATTCTCTAGTACTTTAATGTAATTTGGTGTCTGTTCCATGCATCAGTTACTCTGTCACAGAACCAGTTAGTGCAATTCTCATTCCTATAGAACCTTCTACATGGGTTGTCTGATGATTCTCTACTACGTTAATGTAATTTGGTAATCTGTTCCATGCATCAGTTACTCTGCCAGAGAACCAGTTAGTGCACTTCTCATTCCTATAGAACCTTCTACATAGGTTGTCTGATGATTCTCTAGTACTTTAATGTAATTTGGTAGTCTGTTCCATGCATCAGTTACTCTATCAGAGAACCAGTCAGTGCACTTCTCATTCCTATTGAACCTTCTACATAGGTTATCTGATGATTCTCTAGTACTTCAATGTAATTTGGTAGTCTGTTCCATGCATCAGTTACTCTGTCAGAACCAGTTAGTGCACGTCTCATTCCTATAGAACCTTCTACATAGGTTGTCTGATGATTCTCTAGTACTTTAATGTAATTTGGTAGTCTGTTCCATGCATCAGTTACTCTGTCACAGAACCAGTTAGTGCACTTCTCATTCCTATAGAACCTTCTACATAGGTTATCTGATGATTCTCTAGTACTTTAATGTAATTTGGTGTCTGTTCCATGCATCAGTTACTCTGTCATAGAACCAGTTAGTGCACTTCTCATTCCTATAGAACATTCTACATAGGTTATCTGATGATTCTCTAGTACTTTAATGTAATTTGGTAGTCTGTTCCATGCATCAGTTACTCTGTCAGAACCAGTTAGTGCACTTCTCATTCCTATAGAACCTTCTACATAGGTTGTCTGATGATTCTCTAGTACTTTAATGTAATTTGGTAGTCTGTTCCATGCATCAGTTACTCTGTCACAGAACCAGTTAGTAACTTCTCA
Source organism: Protopterus annectens (assembly GCF_019279795.1). Taxonomy (NCBI): domain Eukaryota; kingdom Metazoa; phylum Chordata; order Ceratodontiformes; family Protopteridae; genus Protopterus; species Protopterus annectens. The sequence goes on along the minus strand of NC_056749.1, from coordinate 820,303,701 downwards.
TGCCTATAGAACCTTCTACATGGTTATCTGATGATTCTCTAGTACTTTAATGTAATTTGGTAGTCTGTTCCATGCATCAGTTACTCTGTCAGAGAACCAGTTAGTGCACTTCTCATTCCTATAGAACCTTCTACATAGGTTATCTGATGATTCTCTAGTACTTTAATGTAATTTGGTAGTCTGTTCCATGCATCAGTTACTCTGTCACAGAACCAGTTAGTGCACTTCTCATTCCTATAGAACCTTCTACATAGGTTATCTGATGATTCTCTAGTACTTTAATGTAATTTGGTAGTCTGTTCCATGCATCAGTTACTCTGTCAGAACCAGTTAGTGCACTTCTCATTCCTATAGAACCTTCTACATGGGTTGTCTGATGATTCTCTAGTACTTTAATGTAATTTGGTAGTCTGTTCCATGCATCAGTTACTCTGTCAGAGAACCAGTTAGTAACTTCTCATTCCTATAGAACCTTCTACATAGGTTATCTGATGATTCTCTAGTACTTTAATGTAATTTGGTAGTCTGTTCCATGCATCAGCTACTCTGTCAGAGAACCAGTTAGTGCACTTCTCATTCCTATAGAACCTTCTACATAGGTTATCTGATGATTCTCTAGTACTTTAATGTAATTTGGTAGTCTGTTCCATGCATCAGTTACTCTGTCAGAGAACCAGTTAGTGCACTTCTCATTCCTATAGAACCTTCTACATAGGTTGTCTGATGATTCTCTAGTACTTTAATGTAATTTGGTAGTCTGTTCCATGCATCAGTTACTCTGTCAGAACCAGTTAGTGCACTTCTCATTCCTATAGACCCTTCTACATAGGTTATCTGATGATTCTCTAGTACTTTAATGTAATTTGGTAGTCTGTTCCATGCATCAGCTACTCTGTCAGAACCAGTTAGTGCACTTCTCATTCCTATAGAACCTTCTACATAAGTTGTCTGATGATTCTCTAGTACTTTAATGTAATTTGGTAGTCTGTTCCATGCATCAGTTACTCTGTCACAGAACCAGTTAGTGCACTTCTCATTCCTATAGAACCTTCTACATGGGTTATCTGATGATTCTCTAGTACTTTAATGTAATTTGGTAGTCTGTTCCATGCATCAGTTACTCTGTCAGAGAACCAGTTAGTACACTTCTCATTCCTATAGAACCTTCTACATAGGTTATCTGATGATTCTCTAGTACTTTAATGTAATTTGGTAGTATGTTCCATGCATCAGTTACTCTGTCAGAGAACCAATTAGTACACTTCTCATTCCTATAGAACCTTCTACATAGGTTATCTGATGATTCTCTAGTACTTTAATGTAATTTGGTAGTTTGTTCCATGCATCAGTTACTCTGTCACAGAACCAGTTAGTGCACTTCTCATTCCTATAGAACCTTCTACACAGGTTATCTGATGATTCTCTAGTACTTTAATGTAATTTGGTAGTCTCTTCCATGCATCAGTTACTCTGTCACTGAACCAGTTAGTGCACTTCTCATTCCTATAGAACCTTCTACATAGGTTGTCTGATGATTCTCTAGTACTTTAATGTAACTTGGTAGTCTGTTCCATGCATCAGTTACTCTGTCACAGAACCAGTTAGTACACTTCTCATTCCTATAGAACCTTCTACATAGGTTATCTGATGATTCTCTAGTACTTTAATGTAATTTGATAGTCTGTTCCATGCATCAGTTACTCTGTCAGAACCAGTTAGTGCACTTCTCATTCCTATAGAACCTTCTACATAGGTTATCTGATGATTCTCTAGTACTTTAATGTAATTTGGTAGTCTGTTCCATGCATCAGTTACTCTGTCAGAGAACCAGTTAGTGCACTTCTCATTCCTATAGAACCTTCTACATGGGTTGTCTGATGATTCTCTAGTACTTTAATGTAATTTGGTAGTCTGTTCCATGCATCAGTTACTCTGTCAGAGAACCAGTTAGTGCACTTCTCATTCCTATAGAACCTTCTACATAGGTTATCTGATGATTCTCTAGTACTTTAATGTAATTTGGTAGTCTGTTCCATGCATCAGTTACTCTGTCAGAACCAGTTAGTGCACTTCTCATTCCTATAGAACCTTCTACATAGGTTATCTGATGATTCTCTAGTACTTTAATGTAATTTGGTAGTCTGTTACATGCATCAGTTACTCTGTCAGAGAACCAGTTAGTGCACTTCTCATTCCTATAGAACCTTCTACATGGGCTGTCTGATGATTCTCTAGTACTTTAATGTGATTTGGTAGTCTGTTCCATGCATCAGTTACTCTGTCAGAGAACCAGTTAGTGCACTTCTCATTCCTATAGAACCTTCTACATAGGTTATCTGATGATTCTCTAGTACTTTAATGTAATTTGGTAGTCTGTTCCAAGCATCAGCTACTCTGTCAGAGAACCAGTTAGTGCACTTCTCATTCCTGTAGAACCTTCTACATAGGTTATCTGATGATTCTCTAGTACTTTAATGTAATTTGGTGTCTGTTCCATGCATCAGTTACTCTGTCACAGAACCAGTTAGTGCAATTCTCATTCCTATAGAACCTTCTACATGGGTTGTCTGATGATTCTCTAGTACTTTAATGTAATTTGGTAATCTGTTCCATGCATCAGTTACTCTGTCAGAGAACCAGTTAGTGCACTTCTCATTCCTATAGAACCTTCTACATAGGTTGTCTGATGATTCTCTAGTACTTTAATGTAATTTGGTAGTCTGTTCCATGCATCAGTTACTCTGTCAGAACCAGTTAGTGCACTTCTCATTCCTATAGAACCTTCTACATAGGTTGTCTGATGATTCTCTAGTGCTTTAATGTAATTTGGTAGTCTGTTCCATGCATCAGTTACTCTGTCACAGAACCAGTTAGTAACTTCTCATTCCTATAGATCCTTCTACATGGTTATCTGATGATTCTCTAGTACTTTAATGTAATTTGGTAGTCTGTTCCATGCATCAGTTACTCTGTCAGAGAACCAGTTAGTGCACTTCTCATTCCTATAGAACCTTCTACATAGGTTATCTGATGATTCTCTAGTACTTTAATGTAATTTGGTAATCTGTTCCAAGCATCAGTTACTCTGTCAGAACCAGTTAGTGCACTTCTCATTCCTATAGAACCTTCTACATAGGTTGTCTGATGATTCTCTAGTACTTTAATGTAATTTGTAGTCTGTTCCATGCATCAGCTACTCTGTCAGAGAACCAGTTAGTGCACTTCTCATTCCTATAGAGCCTTCTACATAGGTTATCTGATGATTCTCTAGTACTTTAATGTAATTTGGTAGTCTGCTCCATGCATCAGTTGCTCTGTCAGAGAACCAGTTAGTGCACTTCTCATTCCTATAGAACCTTCTACATAGGTTATCTGATGATTCTCTAGTACTTTAATGTAATTTGGTAGTCTGTTCCAAGCATCAGCTACTCTGTCAGAGAACCAGTTAGTGCACTTCTCATTCCTATAGAACCTTCTACATAGGTTATCTGATGATTCTCTAGTACTTTAATGTAATTTGGTGTCTGTTCCATGCATCAGTTACTTTGTCACAGAACCAGTTAGTGCAATTCTCATTCCTATAGAACCTTCTACATGGGTTGTCTGATGATTCTCTAGTACTTTAATGTAATTTGGTAATCTGTTCCATGCATCAGTTACTCTGTCAGAGAACCAGTTAGTGCAATTCTCATTCCTATAGAACCTTCTACATAGGTTGTCTGATGATTCTCTAGTACTTTAATGTAATTTGGTAGTCTGTTCCATGCATCAGTTACTCTATCAGAGAACCAGTCAGTGCACTTCTAATTCCTATAGAACATTCTACATAGGTTATCTGATGATTCTCTAGTACTTTAATGTAATTTGGTAGTCTGTTCCATGCATCAGTTACTCTGTCAGAACCAGTTAGTGCACTTCTCATTCCTATAGAACCTTCTACATAGGTTGTCTGATGATTTTCTAGTACTTTAATGTAATTTGGTAGTCTGTTCCATGCATCAGTTACTCTGTCACAGAACCAGTTAGTAACTTCTCATTCCTATAGAACCTTCTACATGGTTATCTGATCATTCTCTAGTACTTTAATGTAATTTGGTAGTCTGTTCCATGCATCAGTTACTCTGTCAGAGAACCAGTTAGTGCACTTCTCATTCCTATAGAACCTTCTACATAGGTTGTCTGATGATTCTCTAGTACTTTAATGTAATTTGGTAGTCTGTTCCATGCATCAGTTACTCTGTCAGAACCAGTTAGTGCACTTCTCATTCCTATAGAACCTTCTACATAGGTTATCTGATGATTCTCTAGTACTTTAATGTAATTTGGTAGTCTGTTCCATGCATCAGCTACTCTGTCAAAACCAGTTAGTGCACTTCTCATTCCTGTAGAACCTTCTACATAGGTTGTCTGATGATTCTCTAGTACTTTAATGCAATTTGGTAGTCTGTTCCATGCATCAGTTACTCTGTCACCGAACCAGTTAGTGCACTTCTCATTCCTATAGAACCTTCTACATGGGTTATCTGATGATTCTCTAGTACTTTAATGTAATTTGGTAGTCTGTTCCATGCATCAGTTACTCTGTCAGAGAACCAGGTAGTACACTTCTCATTCCTATAGAACCTTCTACATAGGTTATCTGATGATTCTCTAGTACTTTAATGTAATTTGGTAGTATGTTCCATGCATCAGTTACTCTGTCAGAGAACCAGTTAGTACACTTCTCATTCCTATAGAACCTTCTACATAGGTTATCTGATGATTCTCTAGTACTTTAATGTAATTTGGTAGTCTGTTCCATGCATCATTTACTCTGTCAGAGAACCAATTAGTGCACTTCTCATTCCTATAGAACCTTCTACATAGGTTATCTGATGATTCTCTAGTACTTTAATGTAATTTGGTAGTCTGTTCCATGCATCAGTTACTCTGTCACAGAACCAGTTAGTGCACTTCTCATTCCTATAGAACCTTCTACACAGGTTATCTGATGATTCTCTAGTACTTTAATGTAATTTGGTAGTCTCTTCCATGCATCAGTTACTCTGTCACAGAACCAGTTAGTGCACTTCTCATTCCTATAGATCCTTCTACATAGGTTGTCTGATGATTCTCTAGTACTTTAATGTAACTTGGTAGTCTGTTCCATGCATCAGTTACTCTGTCACAGAACCAGTTAGTACACTTCTCATTCCTATAGAACCTTCTACATAGGTTATCTGATGATTCTCTAGTACTTTAATGTAATTTGGTAGTCTGTTCCATGCATCATTTACTCTGTCAGAGAACCAGTTAGTACACTTCTCATTCCTATAGAACCTTCTACATAGGTTATCTGATGATTCTCTAGTACTTTAATGTAATTTGGTAGTCTGTTCCATGCATCAGTTACTCTGTCAGAGAACCAGTTAATACACTTCTCATTCCTATAGAACCTTCTACATAGGTTATCTGATGATTCTCTAGTACTTTAATGTAATTTGGTAGTCTGTTCCATGCATCAGTTACTCTATCAGTGAACCAGTTAGTGCACTTCTCATTCCTATAGAACCTTCTACATAGGTTATCTGATGATTCTCTAGTACTTTAATGTAATTTGGTGTCTGTTCCATGCATCAGCTACTCTGTCAGAGAACCAGTTAGTGCACTTCTCATTCCTATAGAACCTTCTACATAGGTTATCTGATGATTCTCTAGTACTTTAATGTAATTTGGTAGTCTGTTCCATGCATCAGTTACTCTGTCAGAGAACCAGTTAGTACACTTCTCATTCCTATAGAACCTTCTACATAGGTTATCTGATGATTCTCTAGTACTTTAATGTAATTTGGTAGTCTGTTCCATGCATCAGTTACTCTATCAGTGAACCAGTTAGTGCACTTCTCATTCCTATAGAACCTTCTACATAGGTTATCTGATGATTCTCTAGTACTTTAATGTAATTTGGTGTCTGTTCCATGCATCAGCTACTCTGTCAGAGAACCAGTTAGTGCACTTCTCATTCCTATAGAACCTTCTACATAGGTTATCTGATGATTCACTAGTACTTTAATGTAATTTGGTGTCTGTTCCATGCATCAGTTACTCTGTCAGAGAACCAGTTATTGCACTTCTCATTCCTATAGAACCTTCTACATAGGTTGTCTGATGATTCTCTAGTACTTTAATGTAATTTGGTATTCTGTTCCATACATCAGTTACTCTGTCACAGAACCAATTAGCGCACTTCTCATTCCTATAGAATCTCCTACATGTGTTGTCTGATGATTCTCTAGTACTTTAATGTAATTTGGTGTCTGTTCCATGCATCAGTTACTCTGTCACACAACCAGTTAGTGCACTTCTCATTCCTATAGAACCTTCTACATAAGTTGTCTGATGATTCTCTAGTACTTTTGATAACCTCAAACATTCCCAGAGGTAGTTGTCCCTAAATGCCCTATATACCTGAATAAGATCTCCTCTTAAATATCTGTAAGAAACACCGTACAAGTTCAGATATTTTAGTCTTTCAGAATAACATAAATTTTCATATCCATGGATGCCCTTGGTATAGATATCTGCTATACTCTTTCTAGTTTACTCATGCATGTTTTCTTATATGGTTTCCATATTGCTATTCCATTCTGAAGTTTGGATCTAATGTAACTAACAAACAATGACTTTATTATTTTTGATTTCCTAGACTTTATAAATCTTTTTATACAATGTATAGTTCTATAACTATCATTAGTCAATTGGTTGATATGATTAGAAAAACTCTTAGCTGAATCTACCCATATACCCAGGTCCTTAAATGAGTCTACAGTTTCAGTCACTGTGTGCTGTATTAAATATTCACCTTTTAGTTTATATTCCTCAAATTTTGTATGCTTAGTTTTTGATGTATTTATCAGCATAGTATTCTCCAGTGCCCAAATGGTCAATTAACTCAAGTTATTTTGCAGACATGCCTTATCTTTCACACGTGTAATCGGTTTACCCAATTTCAGGTTATCTGCATATAGAGTGTAGAACACCTCAGATAAAAAAGTTAGGTCTGAAAGATACAATCTAAACAAGTAAGGACCTAGGACAGAGCCCTGTGGGACACCGTGACTGTAGCCAAGGATTTCACCTGTCCAGTTGCTGTATGATACTTGCCATGTCCTATTTCTAAGCCATGTAGCTATCCGTCTTATCAAGAGTACATCAATACCTAGTTGTACTAATTTATTGATCAGTGTTTTGTGTATGACCCTGTCAAATCCTGAAGTTAAATCTATCTAAATTACATAACAGCACAATTTTTCATACATAGCTATTATATTGTTATAGAACATTATGTTACAGGTGGTAATAGATCTATTTTCAACATATGCATGCTGATATCTGATTTCAAGTCCCAGCCTGTCCAGTTCTGACAATAACGTATCCAATATTACCTTCTCTACTATTTTTCCACAATGTGAAAGTAGACCTAAGGGTCTATATGACTCTGGGTTTGTCCTAGGTTTAATAAGCACATGTCTCCAGTCTTGAGGAATCTCCCCATATTTATATGACAGAGTGAATAATAGATATAATGGTACTGTAAGTTCTTGCTGAAGTCTTCTCAGGTTAATGTTACTAATTCCGGCTCCTCCCTGTGCTTTGTTTGGATCCAGTTTGCACAGTTCTTTTTCAATATAATCTAATTAGATTCCAGTATCTGGGGTTACCTGGATGTCACTAGGACAACGTATCACCCCTTTTGTGGAGCCAAACTGTTTTTCATAAGATTTTGTAAATATATTTATAATCTGTTGTGTCTGGAATACATTTTAGAATCTGCACACAGTTTATCAATTTGTGTGTCTTTACTCCTTCCACATCTTATGTATCTATAAAAAGCTTTCACATTATGCTCATTATCTTTATATATATTTTCTTCAATTTTTTCTTGATCTCGTCTCACACTATGCTTAATCTGTCTGTCCAGCTTGTTTATTTCAGTTTTCAAAGTTGTAGTTCAACCTCTTCCATTTCTTATATTTTTTGTTTCTCACCTTAATCAGATATCTTGTTCTTATGGAAATATATCCCCTTGATGTATGCCTAGATCTTGATGTTAAACATGTTTTTTGACTTTTTGCACTCAAACAATTTCTGTTTCAAAACTTTCCACATTCCATCTGTAGTTTTTCCACTGAACACCTTACTCCAGTTAGTTTTACATAGTGACTGTTTTGCTTCCATATAATCTTTAATTAACCTTCTGTGCATTGGCTTAGATTTCAGTTTGGCAGAATTATCTAGCAACAAATTAACCTTTATAACCTCATGATCACTGCACATCAATGGTAGTAAAACTCGACTTGAAGTTACAGTAATTTATTGGGAACACAAACAATGTCTAGTATATTCCATCCCCTGGTAGGCTTTTTTACACTCTGAAGCAATTGTTCCTGAATATACTCTGTGAATAATTTCCTTACTAACATTGATGAATCAATATTATTCCAGTCTGTTTCTGGTAAATTTAAGTCTCCAGCTAATATTATTCTTCGCTCCTGTGTTTCATGTAAGAAATATATGAATTCCTCTAGGTCATCTGCTCTTGAATTTGGTGGTCTATACACTGCAACAATTATTATATGTTCCAGGGTTGTCTTTATTGTCACAGTTACACAGTCTATAGTATTGGTGTTATCACTGAACATGTAATAATCACTGGTTTCATAGTTATCTTTAATCCCTATCATAACACCTCCACCTAATTTTTTGTTAAAATGTCTGTTACAGTAAAAACATTTATACCCTGACAGAACTGGTTTCCAGTCATTGTTCTTTAACCATGTTTCACAAACAATAACAACCTCAATCTTGTGGGAATGTATCAAAGTTTCTAATACAAAACTTTATTATTAATGTTCCTAGCCTTAACAACCATCAGAGATGCATCAAATGTTTCTATCTGTGTAGAATTTGTACTGTAAAATGTTCGACCTGGAACAAATCCTGCCTAGTGTTTGGCAAATATTGCAAAATATCTACTGCAAAAATTCTCTTCCCTGGTCTTGACAAATGCATGCCATCCTGTCTGAACACATGTGTTTCCAAAACAAGGCTTGGATGTTCTACACATTTCCAGCTTTTAAAACAGGACACATTTTCCATGTAGGCATTTATCCAAAAAATCTTTTTATTCACAGTGACCTGACTATCCTTTCTACATGTGATTTGTGAAAAATACATCCTAACACCAGTACAAGCTATACTAAGAGGGCTGTCAGTTTCCTACTAACAGTCAGAGGATCCTTGCGGGTGACATCATTTGTACTGACATGAATAAAAACAGATCTATACTTCCTTACATTAAGGTGTTCCAAGGCTTGTCTCACATCTTCTATTTTCGCTCCTGGCAAGCATAACACTATTTGAAGTTCATTATCTTCTCTGCAAATATAAGTATCAGTTCCTCTAATAACTGAATCTCCAATTACAAGAATATCTTTGCTGGCCAGCTCTGAAGAATCTTCAGCTTCCAATACAGTAATTTCTGCTCTGTCAATTGTTATGAAGGATAGATCTTCATCACTATTAGTCTTATTAACTCCACTGTTTTCATCGCGTATTAAATTCTCATCCAGCTGGCACTGTAAATCCACAGCTTGAGCCATGTAATGAACATCTGTCCTTCTCTTCTTTTTTCTTACAGTGATGTTCTTCAATCCTTCCACATTCAGTTTGATTTCTTCCTTTTCAACTGCCCCTTGCCTCTTTTTTTCTACCTTTTCCATTGGAAAGGTGATGCCTTTTTCTGCAGACTGAGGATTTCCTGATAGACAGATATCTTCATTCCCTGTCACCAGTGTGTTACATAACAAAGCAGAATCCTTTTTACTACGTATTCTCTTTCCTTTACAGTCATTGGTCAGTTTCTTTTTCTTCCTTGTTATTTGTTGTGAACTTCTTCCTTTCTTTCTTTTTTGTTTCCTTCTATACAAATCAGATCCTCAGATTGCTGAATACTTGCATCCAGAATTCCAGAGCTGTCAGGGGCATTGTCTTGTTTCATAGGGGTTGAATGATCTATGCAGACAATAGATGCATCATTTCATAAATCTGTTCTATTTGTTCTTTGCCTAGCATTATGTATCTCACCAGTCCAGTCATTAATATGTGATACAACAGTTCTCCAAGGCGTGCCAATTGCACAAGTGCAATCATCCTCATCATTCAGTCTAGATTTACATCTAACAATGGTAAGCAAATCATCCAACTTTTGACACGAGGAACACAGATCACCAGTGTTAGCAGCTTTTATCTTTAAATATGCAAAGCATTTAGTACACTGTACAAGATATTTGTGCATTAGCAAATTGTTAATTGCATACTCATTTAAGGAATCCATATTCAGCTTCAAATGAATAAAATATTGCAAAAAAAAGAATAATCAAAATCAGTAACCAGAGAATTCAAAGAGAACTTAAATCAAGTTATATGACAAAAAATCTCACCAACAATATACAACTAAATAATAAAGTAAAGTAAAGTTGTTTTGACCATACAAGTTCTGCAAGCCAGACAAAAGCTGTAATTTCTTTACCAGTCAACCCCACAATGAATCACAAACCAAGATAGGATTGTTCAGCTATGCTCAGGATTTTCCTCTCTGCAGTCTGTGTACATATGTAGTGTTTTAGTCCCCTTGGGTTGGCTAGAGCTTGTCTATCTAAAACCTATCCCTTTCTAACAACCAACAGTGAAATTAAAGGTAAAACAACAAAGTATGAATCAAAGTAAATCTTAACAAACAGTCCCTTCCTACCTACAAACAGTGAAAAACAGTGATAACAAATTACAATATAAATTTAAATAAAACTTCTCTTACCAGTCAACTCCACAATAAATCACAAACCAATATAGGATTGTTCAGACATGCTCGGGATGGCTTCCTTAGAGGTGCAGGCTGGATTTTTATTGGTTGGCTTCTCTGGAATAGAGCTTTATGGGCATTAAATAACTAACCGTTTTCTCAGTTTTATGCTTTTCAGTGCTATGCTGGAAAAGACAATGAAATACTACATAAAAGGAAAAGGAAACTAGAAAGCCCTTTTCCTTCTGTCATTTTGCAGATTTATGATACGCCAAGGATGTCATTGCCTTCCTGTGGTCAAATGTCAAATCAGCAATAGTCTAGCCTCTGGTGAGAGCCCAAATCACAGCTAACGTAACTTGAGTTCTACTGAAGCATTGTAATGCTTGGTTTCAGTTGTCTGGCTTTTTGGTAGTGGAAGCTAGATTTTGATTGTCCACCTTCTGCAGGGTGAAGCTTTACACTCTTTTATTAACCAGAGGTTTCCTCAATTCAGTGGCCTTCAATGCTGACCCACTGGCAGTTGTAACATGCTGGTTCTCTAATTAAGATTGAAATCAATTTATTCTCAATATTTATAAAACAGTAGTTTTGTTTTCATTCTTGATGATAAGCCTTCTTCCTCTTCATGTTTGCCATTCTGATGGTGAAGGTGGTAAGATACATCCAAGTTTAAAGCGATTCCATTTGGGTAACAAATGTCTGCATCTTTGTTGTACTTCTTGCCTTAGGTGATTTGTTTATGGCATGCACTGGTATGGATGACTTAAATCAGGAGTCAAGCTTCTCCAAAAGAGACTTCCACTCTTCTGTTGACAGTGTAACCCAAGTTTAGGAATTTGAAATATCTTTTTTTTTTTTTTAAACTCATACATGAGAGAATAAGAATAGTTGCTATAATAAGGGCTCAGCAGCAAAAATACAGCTGACATTGTGCTGGATTGTGATAGTCATGTGACAGCTAAGCTACAGCACAACATTTTCAGTTTACTAGTCCCATATGCCCCCATAATCTTCTTGGACATAGTTTGGTGTAGTGACCAAATGATTAAACTAGAGATATGCTGCTGAACTGAGGCTGTACAGCTTTCCTGGGCTCACCCTTTGACACAATGAATAACATTGCAATTCAGGAAGATCTCTTTGTAGAGTTATTGTTTCCCTAGTTTAAAATACTTGGTTAAGATGATTTGCGAACTCAGTGGGGATGCATTGACAGGTCCACTGATGAAAAGAGTACCCGAGAGGCTTTAGAGGCAGGAGATCCTGAGGTAAGTGTACGGGAGCTTGAATAGACTTTATCTCCTAGCTCCCTGATAGCACTTTGAAGATCTCACAGGATGAACTACAAACTGTTCCTAAGGATAGGAAAGTCCAGTCTCAGATGTCTAGTCAAGTTATTAATTGATAGCACATTATTGTCTTCTCAGGAGACACACCAACAGGGTCCAAACCATATTTCATCAAGAATTTGGTATTTCATTGTCGAATCTCCATCTGGTATTCTTAGGAGGAAGCAAGTCAGGTATTTACAAAGTACAAAAAGTACATCTTATTTATTTATTTATTTTACATTTGTTTACCGGGATAGTCTGACTGGACACGCGTCCATTTACAGCAGTGGCCCGGGGATTAAAGCTCCACATTCAGTACAGAAAAACAAATAGTTGAACAATATGATAACAACATAATTATCTATACAGAAGCAAAAAACTGACAGATAACAATACAACTTTTGATGCAAAAAACTAAATTTGAAACTAGATAAAAAATACAGATGTCGATACAGAAACAGAAATTAACACTAGATAAGCATTATAACTGACTATAGAGACAGACAGAGACTACTTAGAAATTAGTTAGTGCAAGTTTAGCATGAGCTAGTATAACTATTAGAAACTTGAGCAGAAAATAAAATTCATAATACTGTAGAAAAATTACAGTAGATATAATTGGATATGAAGCTATCTGGGATGGTAGAAACAGTGAAGGTTAGGTAATGCAAGGGCATGGCCCAGAATTCATTAAGTGTAATTTAAGTGAGTTTTTGAACAGCATAATAGTGGAGGCAGAAGATAAAGCAGGGAGAAGGTTATTCCAGGTGGTAGCTATGTTATGGGAGAATAGTGCTTTACCTGCAGTGTTGTTAGCCTTAGAGATACAAAGGAGTGATTTGTCAGTGGAGTGAAGGGGACGATTTGATTTGTAGGGCGTGAGTAGGTGACTTAGTGCTGGGGTTCTGTTGGGATGTCTCACAATACTGTAGGCAATGATTAGTTTATGGTAATTGAGTAGTTGGGGAAATTCTAGCCATTGTAGTTCCATCAGAGCCTGACAGTGATGGGTTTTGAAGGTGCAGTTATTAGCGAACTTGGCAATTTTGTTGAAACATGTCACAAGTCTAACAAGATCATGTTTTCTGATGTGGGTAAGGATTGGTTCCGCATACATTAGAGTGGACAATGGATGGGTTTGGGCTAGGGAGATTCTTGCTTGTTTTGAGAGAAAGTTGTTGTGCCTGTATAGTGTTCCCATTTTTTATGGATTTTTTTGATGGTTTGTGAAATGTGGACCTCAAACTGTAGGTTTTTGTCAATTTCTACACGCAGGAGTTTGATGTGATCAGAGGGGGTGATGATACTACTATTGTCATTCAGACCACACAGCAAGTGCACAGCTGAATGAAATTACATTTTTAAGCTCATGTGCAAACATAACACATAAGCAATACACATCAACAACATCAACAACCACAACAGCAACAACAACCACAACAACAACAACAACCATAACAGCAACACCAACAGCAAGAGTCCAAGCCATCCAAAGGCACCAAAGCTACAGTAACCATGCTTGACCCATCACAGCAGCAATTACAGTGACCACAGCAATCTCCACCATCCACACCATTGCCAGCTCCATCATCAACACCAGCAAAGTCCCATGTCCCAGACCGATCTCGGACTCAACAAAACTCCAGTTCAGACTTGCATCACAATGACTGCACCACTTGCATTCATCATACCTCCAACACCCACAGGCCTGAACAGCCTTCGATCTCTGAAGAAAAGAAAAGTTATGCATTATATGTACTATTCTCTTTAAAAAATGAACAGTACGTGCATCCCCACCAATGCATTCTCATTTATGTTTTTTACCTGTAACTTGTGAAACTGACAGTCATCTTTAAGCATGTATATTATTTATTTTCTAGTGATTTTAATTTACTTAACTTAGAAATGTGGGGAAAAAAGCTTTTTTTTAATTTGTAGAAATGTCCACAATATGTGGTCAAATACATAATTTATAGCAAATTATGATGGAGGCATTGACCTGGAAAGATTATTCATACTATTATGACAGTAATGAATCAAATGTAAACCCTTGTGCTGCTTTATCAACTGGAGGTGCTTTCAGCCCAGTGCTTACTCCTTTCATTATGCAAAGAATACTGTACATAACAGGACAGTATAAGGAATACTGTACATAACAGGACAGTATAAGGAATATTGTACATAACAGGACAGTATAAGGAATAATGTACATAACAACAGGACAGTATAAGGAATACTGTACATAACAACAGGGCAGTATAAGGAATACTGTACATAACAACAGGACAGTATAAGGAATACTGTACATAATTGGTTAAAACCACACATAACTGACACAGAATTCCTTCCCCCAGGATTTCAATCTCTCCGATCTGACCGCCTAAACAAAAGAGGTGGTGGTGTAGCTCTAATCTACTCCAATCACTTATCCATCACTCCCTTCCAAAATCCTATCCCTTCCTTTAATAACACTGAAATAGTTACTGGCTTTCTAAAATTAAATGACTACAAAAGTATCTGCATCATCTCCCTTTACATTCCCCCTGGTAACAACACCAATACCTTGGAAGACATCCTCTCTTGGACCTCCTCAAATATTAATTACGAAACCTACATAATGGGAGATGTAAATACTGACTGGCAAAAAATCATTAATCATAATCCCACCATATCAATCAATCTCTTCAACTTTACACAACTTATTAACTCTACCACCAGGCCCAACAAAACCAACCTCACCGGCTCCATTATAGACTGGATCCTGGTGTCTCACCCTAACAGAACTACTACATCTGATGTCACTCCTGACCCACTAGGAGACCACCTCCCTGCCTACACCCATAGAACTACTTCCTCTTCACCATTCTCCCACAAAGTCTTGCATACTCAAAATGTATCTAACTTTAACCCCTCCACCTTCTCTGACTCCTTCAAAATCACCGACTGGAACCCACTAAAAACACTACCCCTAGACGAAGCCATTGATTTCTTCAACTCCAAATTCCTTACTATCCTAAACTCCCTAGCTCCAATACGAACTAAAAGAGTTAAAGCCAAGACTGCCCCTTGGCTAACTAAAGAAACCAAGAAAATCATGCAACAAAGAGATAAATCTTGGAAAAGCTATCTCCATCATAAACAACCTGCATTCTTACTTAAATACAAAAAACTACGAAACCTAGCCAGAAAACAAGTTATAATAGATAAAAAGTCCTACTACAACCATCTACAAATAAATCATGCAAAAAACCCCAAACAATTCTGGAACAACATTAACTCTCTCCTTAAGCCTGGTACAACTAACAACCCCTGCCCTGATACTAGCGAATCTGACCAAGAAATTGCCAAACTATTTAATACCTTCTTCACCTCTACTATTGCTGAGCTAACCAAAACCTTCCCCAACATCCCCCCACCCCCCTCTGCCCAAGTTTCCTCCACCTCACCTCTCTCAACTCCTGTCTTTGAACTTAAACCTGTGTCTACCAACCTTATACAAAAACTTCCCTCCAAACTCAAACCCTGCACCAACGCCCCTGACAACATCCCCTCCTTTCTTAAAAATTGCCTCCGAAAGTATTGCTCTCCCCATCAGCATCCTGATAAATAGATCACAACTCGAGTCCTATGTACCCAAACTATGATGCTCTGCTTTCATTCTTCCACTCCATAAAGGTGGCAAAAACATTAACTTCTCCAACTTCCGCCCCATAGCCATCCTCTCACCCATCTCAAAAATTCTTGAAAAATGCATTCACCTGCAGCTCATGCCATTCCTAACCAATCACCAACTGCTCTCTCTTACCCAGCACGGTTTCCACCCTGGACATAATACCAACACAGCCCTTATCTCCTTCCTACACTCTGTCAATTCAGCTCGAGACTCTGGTAACTTAGTTTCATCAGTTCTATTAGACTTATCTAAAACTTTCAATACCATCTCCCACTCCCATCTACTAAACCATCTATCTAACCTCAACATCTCCCCAAAAACTCTAACCTAGTTTTCCAGCTACCTCTCAGACATGTCCCAAGCCAAGAAATGGGGCCAATCCTCCTCCAGCTTCCTTCTCACCCCCACAGGAGTTCCCCAAGGATCCATACTTGGCCCTCTGCTATTCAACATCTTCGTTAACGATTTCCACAGAGCTATTCCCAATACCAAAATTGTCCAATACGCAGATGACTCAACTTTGATCTGCTATTCCTCTAACCTTACAGAACTCAAGACTCTAACTCAAACCGCCTTCTCAACCAGTGACAAATGGATGCACCAAAACCACCTTTCACTAAATGCTAACAAAACTAAGATTCTTCTGTTCACTCATTCTAAATCCATCCCCACTGAAAAAAACTCATTTCAAATTACTAGCCTTAACAACTCCATCATTTACATCATTCCCTCTGCCAAACTACTAGGGGTCACCATTGATGAACACTTAAAATTCAATACCCACTTCCAACTTAACATCAAGAAAACCCACATAAAAGTTGGCCTCCTATACAGAAACAAACAATTCCTCTCCCCCTCTACTAGACATACCTTGGCCACTACCTATCTCCTCCCATCTCTTCTATATGGTGCTCCTCTGTTTACAAATCTATCTTCCACCCTAACCTCCAAACTGGAAGTATGCTACAATAAAATCTCCAAATTCGCCACCAAGGCAACTTCCCTCTCCCATCACTGCACCTCCCTTCAAACTTTAAATTGGCTTGAACTCCCTAATCAACTAGACTACCTCCAAATTGTCTTAGCCCACAAACTAATATTTCAACCTAGCAGCTGCCCCGCACTATCAAATATTCTTCAACCGTATACCCCCCCGACCCCTCAGATCTTCTCACCAAAACCTTATATCGATCCACAAGCCAAAGCACCCAACTAGTCAGCTTCTAATCTCCTTTACCCTAGCTAAAAAATGGAATTCCCTGCCCTCTACTCTGAGGACCTGTGACAACCTACACTCCTTCAAAACACAACTCCACTGCCACTTGCACACTCAAAGAAAATGTAACTGTACTCTTCATTCTGTAACTCCCAAGCTCCCCTCCTTCTTCTCTCCTGGCTAAACTTTTTACCTCTCTAATTTGCCTCTTAGTCATACATTTGTTAATGTAACTAACATCCCCTCTTCTAATCCTTATGTTCTATGCCTGTCGTCCTCCTGGACAATTCTTTTTAACATCTTAGTTGCTTAATTTTAAATGAATTCATACTGCATACCAACTGTTTTGTGGAATTTCCACCTATTTTGATTGTAATAATTGTTCTTTGTATTTTACTAGTATTTTCATTATGTGATTTAACATTGTACTGTGGAGCTTTTCTCCCCGGGCCTCCACTGAAAACAGGCTCTCGAGCCCAGTGGACCTCCCCGGTCACCAAACTGAAATAAATAAATAAATAATATATAAATATAACAAAAGGACAGTATAAGGAATACTGTACATAACAAAAGGACAGTATAAGGAATACTATACATAACAACAGGACAATATAAGGAATACTGCACTTAGCAAATTGACACTATAAGGAATACTGTACATAACAACAGGACAGTATAAGGAATACTGTACATAGCAACACTACAGTATAAGGAATACTGCACTTAGCAAATTGACACTATAAGGAATACTGTACATAACAGGATAGTATGAGGAATATGGTACATAACAACAGGACAGTATAAGGAATACTGTACATAACAGGATAGTATGAGGAATATGTTACATAACAATAGGACAGTATAAGGAATACTGTACATAACAGGATAGTATGAGGAATATGGTACATAACAACAGGACAGTATAAGGAATGCTGTACTAACAAAAGGACAGTATGAGGCATACTGTATATAATAAAACGGTATAAGGAATACTGTCAAGTCACATAAGTTAATATTTATTGCATTATGTCAGTCCTCAGAAAGGAAGATGCATTAGAAATGATTTTACTGCAGAAATAAGGAATTTACTGTGTTTTAAAAACTTCAGTGATAACAGGCTATTAAAGGTGCCAGCACTGTGATTTTGAAATGACTACCTTTGTATGCATAAAACTGGCAACATTTAATTTCCTGTCACTGCAAAACTAATTACAGAAACTCTTAAGTAATCAAGACTATGACATGGTGGTCCATGAGGGTGTAAATGACCTGGCAAACAAAATCCTTAGGGATATGCAGAGAGGCATTCCTGGGCTCTCCATGTATGTCACAAATGCAGGAAAGGCTTTAGTATTGAGTGGAATCTTATCTTCATCAAAATGCTGTCAGGAAAAGATGACAGACTTCATCAAATGGTTGAATAACTGTTGCTATTCAGGCAGGATCCAGTACAGTCAGCATGAGATGAGCTGCTCCACAGATCTATTTGGTCTCTCATTCCAGGGCTTCAACACATACCAGCTAAAACTTTTACTATCCTCATAGTGCATTTTATAGGTCAAGTCCAGCTAATGGATCTTCCAGACTAAAAACATAAAGCACCAGAAAATATGAATGTGATGCTTCTCAAAGCTAAAAGTCAAAATAACAAGTTGTCTGACACTGCAGCTGGAGTATATTCTTGTGTGTATTATTACTGAATCTGGTTTAAAAGTGCAGAAAGTATCCCCTCTATACCAGTGTTTTTCTTCTACTGTACTTTCAGATCCAATAGGAACCGTGTTGGATTTTCCATAATTATTAAGACCACATTACCTCAAGACCAGAGACCTACAAATCAAGTTTATTGATATTTAACTCACTAGACATAAATCCAACTATCAGATCATATTATGCTGCAGGACCCCCTTGATGACCTGTGAAAACCACATCCAGGTCATATTATGCTGCAGGACCCCTTGATGACCTGTGAAAACCACATTCAGGTCATATTATGGTGCAGGACCCCCTTAACGACCTGTGAAAACCACATCCAGGTCATATTATGCTGCAGGACTCCCTTGATGACCTGTGAAAACTATATCCATTTCATAAATACATTGGATGAACTTCCAATTTTTGAAATTTTTGAGAAGGTTACTGAAGCAATGGATGAGGGTAAATAAGTACATATTACATACCTAGGCCTCACAAAGGCGTTTGACACCATCCCACACTCAAGAATCATATATAAACTCCCAAAGCTAAATGTAAATCCCTATATAACTCATTGGGTAGCAAAGGCTCATAAATACCAGCTAGGAATTTAGGGTGGGTGGCTTTTCCTCCTCAAAAAACCTGCCACTAGTGGTGTACCCTGGGCTCAGTCTTTGGGCTACTCCTTTTTGGCATTTATTTCTCAGAAGTAAAAGCAAATGTTAAGGGTTATGACTGGTCTAGTCTGCAGATGACTGTAAACTTGGGGGCATCATTAACTCCCCAGAGGACACTAAAATCCTTCACAAGGGCCTTTCCCAAATAAACAGCTGGTGTCAAAACAATGAACACAAATTAAATGCCAAGAAATGTATAATCATATTCTTTGACAAGCATGGCTTCCTTTATGACAAGAACACTGACAACACATCCTTGAAAGTTGATTATTTAATCTGGTATCTGGGAACCTATGTTAATAATGAACTCTCCTTTGATCTCCATGTATCCACCATCATAAGGAAGTCCTTTGTTTCATTGTACAGCTTATAACTAAAAGTATTGCATTAAGATCCAGTGATGTAATTGTTCCATTGTACTCATCCCTCATTAGGCCAATAATTGAGTAAAATGCCCATTCCGTATATACCTGTCCAAACAATTATCACAACCGGAATGAATACTATGCGTTCTCAATTCAAAAATCAAGGGCCTAAATGTATGCAGATCATTTCAAAGTGTTGTCCCTCCTCTCAGTATGATAGAGGCTACTAAGAGCTAACCTCTGCCTCATGTATAAAGCCTCAGCAGGCCCAATGCTGTCAGACCTACTGGACACTTGAAAGCTGGATGGCAGATTAAACAACCACTCAAGGGATTTCAGTAAGTTTTGTAACATAAAGAGAATATATTGGAGAAATAGATATATATCACTGGCAATACCTCTTCTATGGATCTGTTTTCATCTCCACATGAATCATAGTACTTTTCTTTCTCTATTCAAATGTAGTTTATAGAAGGCTGGATGGAAAACTGCACCCCTGGTTTAGTACCCATAAGACACCAAGTAAATACCATACTATATCCTTGTTCTGAACACTTCTGGATTATTTCTATGCAAACTATAAGGGCTAAAAACTACTATGGGAATGTCAGAATATGCTCCTCACAGATCAATAGGCTGGTAAGTATCTATGAGACAATGAAGCTAGAAACTTCAAATACACAAAAACGTCATCATCCTGGGTGATTTTACTAATATTTCATAAACTGGGAGACCTATTCCAATGATGTAGGCCAAAAAATATTGTTTTATAAACAAGAATTCCTTGGATCAAATAGCTAAACAGCCACAAGAGGACATGTTATTGTACTGGCCCTTATAAATATAACATCTATATGCACTATCTCACAGGTATACCCATCCCCAGTCAAGTCTAGTCACTAAATGGTAACCTTCTCTTTCAAAACCCATGAACCAGCAGATGCAAATGTTACAGTATTCAGTGATGTAAAATGTACAAACTTCCTGCAATTCTATGATGATAACTGAAAGTTCAAGTATAACGATATCCTGAAATATCAGCATAGCTAGTAGTTATGCAAATACATTCTAAACTCATCTGGACAACTGTATAAATCTCTCAGTGCCTGTCAAAACTTAAACAAAATTAGAAGGGTAAGAGTAAACCATCCTGGTGGTCCATATGCATAAATAAGCAAAACAATAAAAATAAAAGGAACAATCTCATTTGAATATAATATAGCAAAAATAAAGGCCTACAAATCAAGGTCAACATCAAAAGGTTATCCAAGGCAGTAATAAATACCATCAGGTAAACAAATGCTTTCCTTGAACTTAGCTTGTCATTGGAAGCTAGTAAGATATACTTACATCAGGGAGTTATAAAATGACACCCATTATTGCTTATTTCTCTGAGCTTATACATATTGGCACTACCCTCTGTGATCCATTGGATATTACAATTATATAAGCAAACAAATTCAGTGCAAATTTTACCCAAGAAATCTATACAAAATCCATATATACAAAAAAATATATCTTAAAAGTACTCTCCAAAACAAGCAAACAAAACATTGCATCTGAAAACATACTAGTCTGCCTACTGAACAGCACTAAACATGTTGCCTGGTGGACCTCCTCCTAAAAACAATTCATCCTGAGTTTATCCATCAAATTTGGCCCCAAGGTTTGGCATACAGCAGTTGGCATGCCACTTCACAAGTGTGGCCCCACTATAGACCCTGGAAATTACAGACTGAAAAAGCTGACAAACCTCATCTGCAAGACAATGGAACGTGTCATAACAGACCTGTTAAGTACAGCATAAAAAAGAAAAATCTTATAAGACTTGCCCCAACCAGTTTGCTTTGGTTAAGGGTAGAGCCTGTCTAATGAACCTGGTGAATATTTTAAAGAGTAATGTAAGCCGTGCACAATGGTCACATGGTCCATACAGCACATCTTGACCTCACCAAGGCACATGATATCATACATCATGCCAGCATTATCAACAAGATCATTGCATTTCAAATTGATCCTTATATAGTTAAACAGCTTATTTGATGAAGGACATGACCTATATTATAAGGGTGGCAGACATGTCCTGAGAGAGCATGAAGGTAACCAGTGAGGTACTACAGTGATCTGAGCTAAGACTGCTGCTATTCAGCATATATTTTTTGATCTTCAAATCTCCAAAATGAAGATATTGAGAGACCTTGGAACATGTGTGGATACCTCTTCCTCCTTTGATTATTGTGTTGCAACAATAGTCAGGAAATCCTTTCATCTAGAACAACTGATTGCAAAGGGTATTTCTTCTTTATCCAAAGAAATGCTTACCCCTCTATATTCTGCACTAATCAGGCCCATCATTAAATACAATGCCTCACTAAACACATCAAGCATTTAGACAGATCACAAAGGTTCCTGACAAAACAGATCATGGACCTAAATGACCTAAGTTACTAGGAGAGATCATAGGATCATAGGAAGTTACTAGGCTAATGGCTCAAGGGCTCTTAGAAGCCTAGTCAAATTTATCCTTGTTACCATGATTGGCATCTATTGCCCCTGTCCAGCAAGGACATAGATGGAACCCTGGGGTGAATTTATGGTTACCCATCCAAACATTCAGATTGCATTTGAAGAGGGCCAATGAGGTGCTCTGTATGACGTGAAGTGGGAGTCTGTTCCAAAGGTCTGGTAACCTCTGGGAGACAAATCTGTCACACCAGCAGGTGCAATTGATGTCACATACCAGGTTTAGGTCCTTAGAGTGAGTACCCCATGTGCCATTTGACTTGTGGATATGCAGCATTTCCAGTAAAGCAGAGTCAGAGATCCCCTTATATGCAAGGCAGAGATTGCCTCTGAGTAGTCTGTATGAAACAGAATAAAGTGACAGTGATGTTAGCCAATCCACATAGGATAGCTTCTGAAGACCTTGAATTTTCATTGTGAGGAACATTTGTGGTCTCTCCAATTGCTGCAGGTGCTTTGAAAGATACATGCCAAAAGGGATGTTGTACTCAATTATTAGTCTAATGAGTGAAGAGCACAGGGAGGTGATAACTTCTCCTTTTCTCAAGGCAGTGTCCTTACTTATGAGATGAGCTATATAGAATATCCTTTTTACCATTGTGGAAACATTGCGATCAAAGGCAAGGTTGCTGTCAACCTGATTGCCCAGATCTCTTACCACTGAGTGCATACTTAGGGTATTGCCATTGATGTGGTAATTTGCAGGAACATCTCTCTTATCGAAAGGGATGATAATACATTTTCTTGCATTGAGTTTGAGGCCATGACTTTGGCATCAATCATTTGTTAGCTTAAGACCTTATTGAAGGATATTGACATTGTTTGGAGATTCTATGACAGCACCCAATTTGTACTTGTCAGAAAACTTTGTCAGCCACAGTCCCTTGGTTTTAGCTCGTATTATGGAGAAATAGATTCCAAACAGCACAGATCCCAGGACCAATCCATGTGGAACACCAGTGGTTACAGGTCTCCTGTTGGAGGTGGCTTCCCCTATTTTGACAATATGGGTTCTATCAGTGAGCCAGTTCACAACCCACCTTACAATATAAGGGTAGATACCTAGCTTGTAGAGTTGTTCAATGGTCAATGATACCTGAGTAAGGGATAGTGTCAAATGCCTTGGCTAGGTCTAGGTAGGCTGTATGTACAGGTTTCCCCTTGTCTAGGGCACTGGTGACTGTATCAGAGAAGTCCACCAGGTTTAAAAGGTATGATCTCCCCTTAATAAATCCAAACTGGGTAGGATCTAGTGTTTGGAGACTACCTATATCTTGTTGTTAAGGTCCATGATGATTCTCTCCATGGCCTTCCAGATAAGGCTAGTTGGCTAATAGGTCTGTAGTTCCCGGGGTCAGTAGAAACGCAACCTTTGTGCAAGGGGATAACAGTGGTTGTTTTCCATTCAGCTGGGATGAAAACAGTGCTTGGACTGTGAATGAAAAGAATATCAAGTGGTGATGCTAATTCTTGTTTGAGCCCATGTAAGACACAACCTGAATGTTATCAGGTCCCACAGATGCTGTGTATTTGGCCTTAGAGAGAGCATTTACAACCTGTTCTTTACAGATACAAGGTAGGGGATAGGTGGTAGGGATGTCATGTGGTACGTGTGGTGGGGACAAGGGAGTGAGGTTTTCACCAAAGATGTCAGCTAACAGATTAGCTATGTCCACCAGCTCAGTATATGTGTTACCATTAACTACCAGTTCAGCAAAAATCTGGGCCTTACTTTTTAGGTTACGGATGTAACTAAAGAACGCCTTATGTTTGTCCTCTGTTGAGGAAGCTAATTTGGATTCAAAGTTTGCCTTGGAGGACTTCACAAGAAGTCTCATTTGCTTGTTTAAGCTGAGGAGGGTATGTCTCCAGTTTATTGTCTGCTCCTTCTTACTCTTACATGGCAGTTTCTTCCTTTTATTGTAAAGCCTGTTAATGGTGGTTGTCTACCAGGCAGGTTTGTTCTTCCTTGAAGAGCTTGTTTTTATCCTAACAAGTACTGCCGAGTCTATGAAGTTATACAGCTGCTTGTATAGGAATTGGTGTAAAGCTCGGCATAGTTACTGGTTCCATCTGAGGGGGGAGGTACTTTGAAGCTATTTATACCATCCCATAAAAGGTTATAATCTGCTTTGGATAAGTTTTTTAGTTTAGTTTCTGCTTCGAGGTGTCAGGTGTGATAGTTACTTCAAATGAGTCTGATTTGTGGTGAGATCTCACCAGGGTGAACTCACAGTGGGCATGCTACAGTGGTCTTCCATATTTGTAAGCACCAGATCCAGGATGTTGGCACCCCTAGTGGTGGTGTCAAACAGCTGGTCCAGGGAATCGAAGTTGACAAAGTTGAGCAACCTTTGGGCAGGTGAAGTTGAGCATGAGTAATTCACCCAGTCGATGCTAGGGTAATTAAAGTCACCCAAACCCATGGTGTTTGGATGTATCTTGACAGACTCAAGTTGATCCAAATAGGCAGAGTGTGTGTCCCGATTCATGGAGGGGATTCGATAGCTGTCAATGACTTGAACAGGTGTCCTACCAACAGCTAATTGCACCTGAAGTATCTCTCAGGCATCATACTGTTTAACCAATCTTGAGGAGATCGGAATCCTTATCCTTGTATTCAGTAGCATATAGACTCCTTATTGGTGTCTATGCCTTGCCTTCTGGGCCATTATGGATCCATCAGTCCAGGACCTCCTATGTCTCAACAAATCAAACAGACCAGTGAACACTAAAACTAGAGAGCTGAACCTGCATCAGTAAATAAATTACAATGGAGAAGCAGGTTTGTTACACAATGTCTATCTCTTCTTTGGAAAAAAAGTTGCTTTCCACATCATGCAATGTAACACACTATATTCCTTTAAGAAGGTGTTAGACAATTAATCAGGCATTCAGAAATTCACCCCTGGTATGACTGATCTGTTGCTCCTTCAAAATAGAGAGACGGACTAAGGAAGGGTACTGATAAAGCATAAATGGTTACATGGCCCAGATACCTTGTTAATTCATTGATTCAGTGACTCACTTATAGACTCATCATATTATAAGAATCTTTTTGTTAATTAAAAAAGATTCATACCTGAACGTGTACTTCTGTTTGTTTATGAAGATTTTTGCATTGTTCTGGGATTGCATGGAGCCATGTTTAATAATTTGTTTTACTTGAAGCAGAATATACGTGACTGAACTTCATGCCACAAAATGCCGTAAGGAGTGGCAGACTATCAAAGAAATATCATCAAAAACATTTGGTGCCAGAATATTAGAAGTCAGAGTAGTACACAATTACTGGTCTGCAAATGCAGGATATACATTTCATTTAATCTTCATATCAAAGATCTTTGACTTCCAAGGAAGTGTTTTCACATTTCTTTTAATGTGTGTGTGTGTGTGTGTGTGTGTGTGTGTGTGTGTGTGTGTGTGTGTGTGTGTGTGTGTGTGTGTGTGTGTGTGTGTGTGTTTATATTCACTTAAATCACTTTCTATATAGCATTAGGTGCACTAAAAAAGTAATTTTGTCCCACAGGCTTGCCATAGTCACAGGGTAAACCGAGAAATAAGAGAAATTAAATATGACCTTTTTGCAATATATGATAAAGCGGATCAATGGTTTGAAAAAGAACATGGCTAGGGTTCAATTCTTTAGGAACCATGAAGTCCATGTAGCTAAAGTCGATACAGAGCAATACATTGTATACTAAGTTTTATAAGAGATGTTGAATAAAATATATGATGTCAAACTGAGAAACTAGCAACGTTTCTTATTTCATTATTCTTCTTCAACAGTTATAACAAACCACTCTTCTGAAAATAATTAGCATGACAAGTACTGAACTTCGTAGGAATGCAGGAACAGGACAAGTACTGAACTTCGTAGGAATGCAGGAACAGGACAAGTACTGAACATCATAGGAATGCAGGAACATGACAAGTACTGAACTTCGTAGGAATGCAGGAACATGACAAGTACTGAACTTCGTAGGAATGCAGGAACAGGACAAGTACTGAACGTCATAGGAATGCAGGAACATGACAAGTACTGAACTTCGTAGGAATGCAGGAACAGGACAAGTACTGAACGTCATAGGAATGCAGGAACATGACAAGTACTGAACTTCGTAGGAATGCAGGAGCATGACAAGTACTGAACGTCATAGGAATGCAGGAACATGACAAGTACTGAACGTCATAGGAATGCAGGAACAGGACAAGTACTGAACGTCATAGGAATGCAGGAACATGACAAGTACTGAACTTCGTAGGAATGCAGGAACAGGACAAGTACTGAACGTCATAGGAATGCAGGAACATGACAAGTACTGAACTTCGTAGGAATGCAGGAACATGACAAGTACTGAACGTCATAGGAATGCAGGAACATGACAAGTACTGAACGTCATAGGAATGCAGGAACAGGACAAGTACTGAACATCATAGGAATGCAGGAACATGACAAGTACTGAACATCATAGGAATGCAGGAACATGACAAGTACTGAACTTCGTAGGAATGCAGGAACATGACAAGTACTGAACTTCGTAGGAATGCAGGAACATGACAAGTACTGAACTTCGTAGGAATGCAGGAACATGACAAGTACTGAACTTCGTAGGAATGCAGGAACAGGACAAGTACTGAACTTCGTAGGAATGCAGGAACAGGACAAGTACTGAACTTCGTAGGAATGCAGGAAGGAAATAAGTAAAGGTCGCTTTCCTTGCAGATAATTTTCTTTCAGAAAATATTAATTTAATTACTGTTTACATGGTTTGCTATACCACGTACAATGATGATTTATAGAAAACCATAGCTGCTACATTTCTGATCAGACGTAATTCTTTCCCATTCTCTCAGGATAAAGTAAATGTAATATATGATACAATAAACAGGAGAATTCAAAAGGCCGTGTTGTCTGAACCATAAAACCATAAATCCATATTTCCCTTAAGCAGAGAATGGAACAGCAAAGCCTTTAATATAATGATATGGATGACTGGATATATGTGTATATATATATATATATATATATATTTATATATATTTATATATATATATATATATATATATATATATATATATATATATATATATATCACATATGCAACAAATAATAAATATTCCCTATGCACTAAGCATCTAGTTTATTCAGACAGCCACAATGTGAGTACTATATGGCATTCAGCATGTCAAGTAACATTCTCTGAACTCCAGGGTCACCATAAGAACTCAGTGTCTGTACCTTCTGGGCTTCCCTAGTATATGAATAAAAATGATGTGTGGACTGAGAAAACTTCATTGGCACTGCAGTAAAATAGTTCCTTAAAGTTTAATATATATGTAAAATGTCACAGTTCCACTACAAACGTCTTGAGTATATCAATTTAAGAATCGTCCTGAATTCCATTTGCAGTACAATTTTCCTTTATTATAGTTGGTGTATTAAATATATATGATCCTTACTCTAAATAAGTGAAAATTGCAATGTTTCCTCAGGGTTTAATGTATTATTTTTATTGTATTTTTCTTATAGAAGTCAGGCCCTGAAATAAAGGAACTTTGCAACATATGTCTATATGCACCAGGCTTTTTTTGAGCTAGATTAAGTTATTAAGTATGTAGTGTTAGCGCAAAAAAAATATTTAAGCAAAAGACCTGTATCATGTTTAAATGTGTAAAAGGACACTGCCAGGACTTTATTTTAGTACGCTATGTTTGTAATTGTCAACTGGTAATGAAAAATAAATGAGATACAGTATATATATATATATATATATATATATATATATATATATATATATATATATATATATATATATATATACATACATACATACATACACACTGAACTCACACGCAGACACACACACATATGACCATATAGTCTGGTAACAGATATTCTGTAAAACTGCTTAATTTTCATAAATACAGACCAGCAATGCAGCTGGTCAGCAATGCTTGCGTTTCCTTCAGGACTGCACTTAAATGAATAA
Source organism: Protopterus annectens (assembly GCF_019279795.1). Lineage (NCBI taxonomy): Eukaryota > Metazoa > Chordata > Ceratodontiformes > Protopteridae > Protopterus > Protopterus annectens. The sequence continues at coordinate 820,275,385 of NC_056749.1, read as the reverse complement.
TTCCAAAAGGATTTTCTGTTTAACATGATGTCCACTGTCATTTTGTCATTATTTTTAAATTCCAGTTGCTGAAATTTGTATAGACATTAGTTTGCTATCGTTTAAAGGGCTCACTATCCCCAAAAGGAATGACAAATAGGTTAAAATTGTGGCTTGTTTTTCATGTTACACAAAAAGGGGTTATTAAAGTTAAGAAATAATATAGTTTTGCTTTAGCATAGTATTAGCACAATAGTATCACATGTGTAGTAGTTATGCAGGAGGAGTAATAGATTCATAGGTACATAGGTGTGTACTAGGCTAATGGCCCTGGAGCCTTTACAAGCCTAGCCCATAGGATGACCATGGCATCGTGCCACCCAACTTTAGTTCCCAGTGTCTGTGTTGAGTAGAACCACTGGAGTGATCCCCAGGATGAATTTTCTATTTCCCATCCACTCATCAAATTTTTCTTGAAGAGGGCCAGTGAAGTGCTCTGTTTGACATGTATGGGAAGTCTATTCCATAGCACGGGCAGTCTCTGGGTTAAGAACCTTGTCCCTCCAGCACATTCTGTTGATTTTGGTAATGAGGTTGAGGTCTCTGGAGCGTGTGATGTGCAGAGATTGGGATTTCTTTAGATGTAGTATTTCTAACAGAGCTGGGTCAGACATGACTTTGTAAGTTAAGCAGAGATCGTCTCTAAGTAGGAGATTTGAGACAGAGAGTAGTTGGAGTTTTTTGAGTCTGTCTATATAGGACAAGTGTTTAAGGCCTAAGATCCTCTTTGTGAGGTACTTTTGTGGCCTCTCCAGTTGTTGCAGGTGTTTAGTGAGGTACATGCCAAATGGGGCATTGTACTCGATGACTTGCCTAATGAGGGAAGAATAGAGGGAGACAATGACCTCTTTCTTCCTGCAAAACCCTCAATAATGAGATGTGCCACAAAGGACTTTCTGACCACAGTAGCAAAGTGGTGGTCAAAAGAGAGGTTGTTGTCAACCTGTGTTCCCAGATCTCTTATAACACCTTCTGTGTTCAGTGGACTACCATTGATGTGGTAATTCATGAGAACCAGGTTTTTCCCAAAGGGGATGATGAAACATTTTCTGGCATTGAGCTTAAGGCCATGGTTCTGACACCAGTTGTTGGCCTCAGTGAGGCCTTTCTGTAGGGTGTCAACATCACTTGGGGAGTTAATAATAGCTCCCGACTTGCAATCGTCTGGAAACTTCGTCAGCCAGAGACCCTTTGTGTTGGTCTGGACTTCAGATAAGTAGATACCAAATAGGAGAGGATCCAGGACTGAACCCTGTGGGACTCCACTCGTGATGGTCGCCAGTCTTAGTTGGAGTCAGCTACTTTCACACTGTGTGTCCTGTCTGTGAGCCAGTTTACAACCCACCTGCTGATATAGGGTGCAAGATTAGATATGAAGGTACTTTACCATAGTTAGCTGGAAACACTGTCTGCCATGGGGCTGAGAAACGAAAGTCTTAATTACCCAGACCCATGCTTCAACAGGTGTCAGTCTCTCCCTTATGAACCAAGTCTTGTGCACTGTTCAGCATGAATTCTCCAAACAGTGTAGTTCATTTAATAAGGTTTTATTAGATGATTACAATATCCGATACTGTCTCCATTAACAGTTCTGATTAACAATTCAAGTTGCTGTACATCATTCTGATTGTCTTGAACAACGTAAACTGACATAATCTCTAGATGACCTGTTTTCTGTACTCGTGCTCGAGTGTTAGACATCTTTTCTGAAGTAACAGGTTGAACAAACTTACTAACCTTAACTGCCTGCTATCCTGCACACAGCATATCATATTCTCTTTTCCGTAATTTTCCTCTATTGACTATATCCACCCCCTGATCCTTGATCCTTACGCTACGTCTTGTTTTTTAACTTAACTTATCTCTTGATTTTTTCCTTGAGAAAAGAACATAACACGTACTCTCTGCAATGTTCCCTTGACAAACTGTTATTTCAGCAAGCTCAACATTCAGTGGAAAATTCTTTGTTTTTGCTTTCTAAAATGTATGCATAAATAAAACACCATTTCCTAGCCAGCAAGGTCAGTGGAAGATTATTTGTTTCTGCTTTCTAAAATGTATGCATAAATGAAACACCATTTCTAGCTTATTTTATTCTTTAGCCTGTACGTCTGTAAAATAAAAAACCCTGATCTAACATAGGGGTTGAATCCTAGCTTAGTGAGTTTTTCTATGATTCCTGAGTGGCAAATGGTATCAAAGGCCTTGGCCAGATCAAGATAGGCTGTATGAACTACCTTGCCTTCATCCCCAGCTCTGGTGACTGACTCAAAGAAGTCGACCAAGTTGAGCAGGCATTGTGAGCACCCTTCACAAAACCAAACTGTGTGGGATCCAGAGTTTGGATATTCCCTATATCCTTGTTTATTAGGTCCATGATGATGCGTTCTATAGCTTTGCATATCAGACTCATCAAGCTAATGGGGCGATAGTTCCCAGGGTCTGTAGTCACTCCTCCTTTGTAGAGAGGGATGACTGTAGCAGTGCACCATTTGGTAGGTACAAAGCCTGAGGTGAGGCTGTGATTGAACAAGGCACACAGGTGAGGTGCAAGTTCACTCTGTAGTTCATGTAGAACACAGCCAGGGATATTGTCAGGTCCCATAGAAGCTGTATTCTTGGCCTTGGACAAAGCTGTTTTAACCTGTGCAGCAGTAATGCTGAGTGCCTGGCAATCTACTGGAATTATGATTGGTCCTTGGGGGGAAGCGGGGTAAAGTTGACACTGAATCTGTCAGCTGGTATATTGGGAATATCTGTTGGCTCGGTATAGGAGGTACCATTGTGCAGTAGCTCAAAGCAAATCTAGGTATTGCCATGGAGATTCTTTACATAACTATAGAAGGCCTTGTGGTTGTCTTTACTATCTGCTGCAATTCTGTTTTCATTGCTAGCTTTAGAGGATTTGATGAGGGATCTCAACTTTTTGTTGAGGCTGATAAGGGAGTTTTTCCATTCTTGGGACTTTACCTTATTCCGCATCAGTTTCCTCCTTCTGTTGTAGACCTTGTTTATGGCAGGGGACCACCAGACTGGCATCCTTTTTTTGGAGGAGAGCATCTTGGTTCTATTGGGTATGGCAAGATCCATGGATTTGTGTACGTGTTCATACAGTGCATGGGTTTATGATTTGGCAGTCAGCTTTGTAGAAGTTTTTCATGGCGGTTACCTTTGTGGGGGAGGGGGTGTATTTCCAAGGTGATTAGTTTGTGGTCAGATCTAAACAGGGAGGAGTTGACTGTTGCTGTAGAGCAACGGTCACCCTTGTTAGCAATGACCAGGTCAAGAATGTTGCTACCTCTAGTGGGGGTAAGAATGAGCTGGTTCAGGGCATTGGAATTAATGAATTCCAGGAAGTGTTGGGTAAGTGTATTGGTACATGAGTAGTTTTCACTCTTAATGGAAGGGTAGTTGAAGTCACCCAGTATGAGAGTGTTAGGTTGGACCCTAATATTCTCCAGGGTGCTTAGGAACGTGGAGTGTGAGTCTTGGTACATGGTTGGGGACCTATAGCAGGCTACGATCTGCGGAATTACTGTCTTACCCAATGTTAGCTGCACCTAAAGTATCTCTGATGCATTATGTTGGGCTACCAGTCTGGAGGTGTGCTCATCTAGATTCTTCCATCCTTTCTGATATTTAAACCCTGTGTCTGCAGGGGGCTGTGCTTGTATTTACCAGGGTGTGGAGTGGTGATTCATCACTGGGACAAAGCAGAAATTCCCTTGGGCTCCAAGAGCTGAATAAGTTATTTCTTACAATTATTTCATGGAATTGCACTTCTTTAATGCTTATAATTGGGCTATACAGCTAATCTACTACATTTTGCACTGTTAAAAAGCTTTTTTTACTGTTTCACTGCATTTGTGTACTGTTTTATACTGTTTTAACTATATTTTTCATTGCTAGATAGTCTTTCATTGCTGTAATAGCATTTTTACTAAATTACTTAACTGTAAACTGCTTTTTCACTATGAGAGTTATATTTTCTGTTTGAGTGCTCTATCTCTGCTTTGCTGTGCATTTTCTGTGAGGTTTCTATGTTCTAGTCAGATAGCATAGTCTAGATAGAGGCCTGTTGTTTGTTTGTTCTGATTTCCTGCCAAGGAGTGTACATTATAACTGATTTGTTTGCAGTTAAAAGCATCCTCTAGAGTCTCCTTGCTCCTTTATCTGGTTAAAACTTTTATTTAGTGGCTCACTGCTGTTTTGCTGCTGTGATAACCATTTCAGTAGTGTTTTCTGCCTAACAGTGTAGCTAGTAGCTGTAATAGTTTCCCACCCACTCCATATTGATGTCTTATTCTTATACTTGGTGGCTTTGCAGTTGCCCGCCCCTACTGTAAATTTGATTTGGGACACTCCTCCCAGTCTAGTGTCATTAGCTCATTCTACCTAATACAGAGAGATTATTTGAGAAGGCCAACCCACTTAGGTTCTTAACCTTAAATTATCTTCTGTTCCTCCTTTCTCTCTTTCCACTTTACTAAAAAAAAAAAAGAAAAAAAAAACGTGTCTAGAATCTCCTTGTGTTCTGACTGAGTGTGCTTCTCACCTGATAAATATATATTTGGCACATTTTAACTGTTCAAAGTTGAATAAAACAATAATTTAATTCAGTTCAGAATACAGTTTGAATAAATTCCATTTATTTAAACTGTATTTGCTTTAATATTGATATACACTCAAGTGTGCTAGCTTACACAACAGTTGAATTGTTTTTACTGCTGTTTTAGAGGTTAGCAGTGCCCTGTATAGATGCAAATGCCTATATACAACTTTTTCCCTAGACAACAGTCAGTGGAACCCTCCCATGCTCTCATGTTGCACTGTGGGAAACTCAGCTGAGCACTGAGCAGCATTGCCACATAGTTTAATCCCTAATGCTCAATAGAATAAGTCCCTTTGCTAGTTCTACAGTAAAAGCTGATCTAACTTGCCAACCCCCTAACTGTGCTTATGGTTTAACCTGCTACAATGAACAGTCAGTTTTCTAACATTTCTCCAATCAACCTGATTGACATGGGCATCGTGAGGCAATGTAGTAATTGCTTCATGTATACTGGCAACCATTTGCTCCTACAGCAAACAAATACAGCATGTGTGAGACGTAACTGATATACCATGAAACTGGAATCAATCCTCTCTTGTAACAATAAACAAGGCATCAAACAGGTTGTCAGCACACACATACCTGTCCTCTCACACAAGCTAAAGTCATGACATATAAACCCACATAAGCGGAGGTACTCACGAAGAGCCTACAAAGACCCTACCAAAAGACCAGAGACCTCCCAAGTTCAAACAGCTCGCACATACTCAAGAGCTCTACCAAAATCTACTACACATAACAACATACATACCAGTATCTCTGTGAATAAAACTCTAAGGCAGATCAACTCAAAACCAAATGTCCTGGTGATAGGAGATTTCCTAGTGAGACACACAAATTTCCCCCCTCACCAGGCTGGACAAGGAGAACATCATGGTCAGCTGCCTGTCAGGTGACAGGATCCCTCAAATCATGCATGCACTCAGGATACTCAACAACAATTACCATTATGACTCTGTCATAGGACATGTTGGGGTAAATGACTTGAGACATACTTCCCTGGACTATATAAAGACAGACATGACTAGACTCACAGATTATATGTCCTAGGTAGGTATGTCCCCGGCCCTAAGCAACATGCTACCTCCGCCCAGGATGATGTCACAATATAAACAAAATGATTGACTTCAACAATTAGCTTAGCTTCTGGTGTCAATCCAGGGGATCCAGTGTCTGTCAGCCTGGGAAGTCATGGTCAATAGGGCACTCTGCTTTTCCAGAGATGGTCTTCATCTGTCTCTTAAAGGCTTTTGAATACTGGCAAAGATGCCTGCCTCCCCGTAGTGCCTTCCGATGTAAAAAAATACAACACAGACTAACTGAAGGTTATGCTGGTTAATGCTTGGAGTCTAAACTGGAAACTGCACTCTCTGGCAGCTCTTCTCACCTTGGAAGATGTTGACATTTGTGCAGTCACCGAGACTTGGTTCAAGGCCATAACAATGTTACAATGTGTTCCACATGTTCAGACCTTAAAACGAGCATGAAAGAATAAAAGGTGGAGGTGTTAAGGAAAAGCCTTTTATGTTACACACTTCAGGCATCGCATCCAAGACCGAGGATGTTATAACTCAACTGTACTCCACCCTCCTCAGACCACTAATAGAGTACAATGCTCCCTTTTGCATGTACTTCACCAGACACCTACAGCAGCTGGGGAAACCACAGAGTTTCCTGACCAAGAGAATTCAGGGACGTCAAAACATGACATACATGGAAAGACTGAAAGCCCTGTTGCTGTACTCTGCATCCTACAGGCTGCTGAGAGGCAACCTATGCTTGGCCTACAGAGCAATCTCTGAGTTTGCCCTAGTGGAAAAGTTACACATCCACAAATCAAATGGGAGAAGAGTCACTCACTCCAGAGATCTCAGCCTAGCCTGTGACTTAAAGAAAACATGCTGGAGAGACAGATATGAAATAAACTCCCAATTCACGTTAAGCAGAGCTCCTAAATGACCCTATTTAAGTATAACCTGGACAACTGGATGGCAGACCATAAATTTACCCTTGGGGTGGCACTTATGTCCCTCATGGACAGGGGCAGCCGCTGCTGATCATAGATTCCCTCTGCAATCAATCAAACCATCTAACAATGTTCAATTAGGGAACCATGTAACAATGGTCAGTTAGGGAACATGAGTATTACGACTAGGCTTGTAAATGCCCTAGAGCCATTAGCCTAGTAACCTCCTTTGAACTTATGACCTATGAACCTGTGATAAGATAGGTACTACATCAGATATGCCCACAGTTGTTGTGCCTTGATCAGATAGGTACTACATCAGCGATGTCCTAAAGGTGGCATGCCTTGAAAAGACATTTATTGAAGTCAATCATTTTTTGCTGGTACTATGGCATCATCATAGGTGAAGTTAGGATGCTTTGCAAGATATGTAGTACATCAGCTATATCCACAATTGATATGCCTTGATAAGATATGTACTGCATCAGCTATGTCTTCCAACTGATGCTTAATAAACTCCTCTTCATGATGAGTTATCTGTCTGGATGTGGTATCCTAAATACATTGTACAGAAAAAATACATTGATTTGCTACATGCACTGAAAATTACTGTCCAAGACCAAGACAAAAAGCAAGCTTATGCACAGTCTTCTGATATAAATACCCCAGTGTTCAGTACTTAGGAAAGATACTTTGTGTGTGTCAAAGCTATAGGCTGCAGTATGAATTCCAGTATAAAATTTACCTTGTGAAGTAGTTTTTAAAACTCTGCAGAGCTATAAAGGGCCCATATGTCACATCCAAAAGAATAAGCCCTAAACACACCAGATTATACACCAGCACGATTTGTTAGTGCGAACATGTATAAGCTCTAAAGGCATGCACTCAAAGGTAAAAGATATAGATGCAAATATGCAGAAATATAAAAGGAATGTTTTCTATTCTAGTTTAGAGCAAAATTTGTCATTCCCAGAAAACAAAAAAAGTGTTCAGGCTTCATGCACTATCTGTTATTCTTGCAATAGTGTTAACATCAACATGTTCAACCTATTCACTTCATGGATGTAAGCAGTGAGTAGTAAGCTTATGTTAAAAAAAACACATCACAGCAGCACATACATGCTAGCAATAGCCTAAGCAAGTCATTGTAAATGGCTTTATAAATGTCTATTATATAAACTGCTCAAAATTCAACCTTTCATAGTATCATTCCCCGCATTACTAGCACTAGCTAGAAATCATTGAACAATTTCTTGCTTTTGTATCTATATCTAAATCTATGTATCTATATAGTCAGTCAGTGAGTGTGCACAACCTTTGTTTGGAGGAGATCTCGATCAATTGGATATGCTGCTGTGGTCTCATGGAGGTCCGTCTTCTGATTCTCATCTTGAGTAGAATGGTCACTGTTGGTTCAGCCTATTGGTGAGTGCCCTTCCACTAGTATCCTAGAAGATCTAATTAAGGTAAATAAAGCTGAAGGTCAAATCTTAAAAATGTTATTAAAATAATGGTTTAGTCCAGGGGTTCCCAAAGTGTGCGCCATGGTGCCCTGGGGTGCAGCGGCTTCCTCACAGGGGCACCGCGAACTAATACCCTTCGTTTACGATTTTTTCTTTTGTTTTTTAATTTTCACGCTGTTTGAGCTGACGTCAGCTCTGTCAGGGCTACCAGCCTGTCAGAACTGAGCAAGTGGCTACTCAAATGTGAGCGGGAATGGCAACAAATGGATTATGTTCAGGAAACAAGAATCGGACCTGCTGCGGGTACGGCTAGAAAGAATGAAGACTCCATGCAGGTAAGGAAACTTTCAAAAAAGTGTCTGTGTGTGTGTGTGTGTGTGTGTGTGTGTGTGTGTGTGTGTGTGTGTGTGTGTGTGTGTGTGTCTGTGTGTGTGTTTTCATGTTGAATTCCTGAGCACAGTTAAAAGTGACAGCAATATGAAATGGTTAACTAATGTCTTTCCTCTTTGCATGCAAAAAAAACATTTCCTATTCCTTTGTCCTGAGTAAAATTCAGTGTTATTATTATTGGATTGTAGTTGATGAATCCTGCTTGTTTGTTTTTGTTATGGCTGGACTGCATGTATATTAATTCTTGCATACCACATCATCACCTGCCCAGAGATTAACTGGCCTGTTCATAAATGACCTTGAGCAAATGCTTATCTTCTTCTGTCAACACTTGCATTCCTTCTGCTGGCACTTATACTGCCTGCCTTTTTACTTAATACAGTCAGTCACAAGTATGGAGTGTATATTTTTAAACAAATATGCAGTATATATTTTTAAGTCTTAAAATGTGGGAGCAAAAAGTGACTGTGCTGGGATATGAACCTAAACAGCATTTCAGTGTGTGGCTTTACTCGAGAAGCTTTATCTTTAAACATGCTGCACTTTCTTTAATAAGCATTCTGAGGGTTGCACTGATGTTTTGTTATTGTACGGCATGAGGATGATGTGTGTATTTGCTAGATGGGTGGCTTGCTAACCTTTTTTCAGTATCTGCTAGTTGTTGAGCTGTTGCAGAGAAATTAAGTACACGTTTAGGTACCGTGTGCACATTTCTTTTTTTTCCTTTTTGCTCTGATGTTTTGTTCGCCTTCAAATGCTGTTTTGTTTTGTTTTGAGGGTTTAAGGAAGATTGTTGCTACTTTCCACTGCTCAGATAGTTACAGATGCATGCTGTCCTACATCTTCACTCATTCTTACTTTATCTCGTCTTTGAAACAGGTCGCTGCCACTGACAGGTGGCACTGTCTAGCTGACTTTTTTCAGTGGATGCTGTTTAGATTCCTTTCCACCAAGCAGTCCAAGATCACTAGATAATCTCTTCTTCTTTGCAGAAGGTGTAGACTGTTATTGTGGGGGGTAGGGGGTTATTCACAGATCTTTCTAGCCACTGCAGCAAATCCAGTCTGGTCCCCCTTGGTGTCTGCTTTGAGTTATTCGAAACATTTGGCCAAGTAAGTTGTTTTTTTTTCATTGTTGCTTTCATATTAATTGTAGTATTTATAATGCGCATGTTTTTGCAGTAGAAATTTCTCCCAGTGGTTCTTTGTAGTATTCCTTCATCTAAGTGGTACCCTGAATGTTTTGTGTTGGCTGGATTCCTGCATCTCTGCTGTTGCAGTGTGTTGTAGTAGTGGATATCATGCATTGTATGGGATGACTATTGCGGCTTATTCAGCTTTTAACACCTGCAGGGTATTTCATGTCACTAAACTTCAGAGTGCATAGAGCCTCTAATTTAAGGTTCCTTAAGCTTGATCTTTGGAATGGGCGATGTCTGGTTTAGAGAATGTCTGAAAAATTTCAGTGTCTTGGTATCAGAAAGGATTGTTATAAATTTTTTTATAAATGTTGTTCCTTGTAATAAAGGCTTAATCTTTTTACATGTCTGTTAGGCAGGCAGGGAACACTTATTACAGCAAACTTTCACTACTGAATGCATTTTTTTCTGTTGCAGTTGTTCCTTCTGACTGTCTGCTGTGTTGTGTTTAAATGGTAAAATTGCCTTATTTTCTTACTTTTGTCTAGTGTTGTGGCAGTCACCCTGGTAGTTCTGTTTAACTTTGGTATTGAAACAGTGATATTCACCTTGCTGAAAATAATTTCTTTTACTGAGTGGTTACAATACCTTAGCAGAGTAGTGGAGAGAGCAGGACTCTGTTTTGAATAATGCTTCATGCAGGAGTCTATGTCCTAAAAGGTGATATTTTATTAATCAGGATACAGAAGTGTGGGTCAGTTTTCTGTTACTTCAGAGTGGGTGGAAGAAAGCACTTTTTGAAATTTTGAGGCCAGTGGGCCAAACTGCTACATTTGAACTAGACTGCATTAAGAGCTAATAGGTTACAAATCTTTAGTGGAATTAAGACTGCATGAAAATTAAATTGTGTTAGCCTCTCATGGAGTTTTATTGAAGAGAGAGTGAGAAAGGATAATGAAGTTTTAAGTATTCTGAGACAAGAGTTTCTATAACCTGTGAGTTGCAACTTGTACTGTTTTAATGGAATTAATGAGTGAGTGACTCTAGAAGGCAACTAAAAAAATTGCCCAAAAGTAAGTGTTTTTAGAATTGACTAAGAAATGGTCAAGAGAGCCTTCTGTAAGCCCCATCAAACATTTTGTGCTTTGGCACAATGTCCATTTCCAGGACAGTAATTTCTGAGAAAAATACGCATTAGTTTAATGTTGTACTTCCAGAATTTGAGCAGGTGGACCCTGCAGCTGGTGTATTGGACAGTGAGAGTGTTTTTTATGTATCATTTTTTTCTGGATAGATTTTTCTTTTACCCTCTTGCTAAAATAAAACGTAATTCATAGAACTGTTAATTGGTATGGGGGGTTGTTCTTTCAATTTGTCATTATGAATTGCAATGAATTAACAGCTTCTTAATGTAATAACTGTACCTGAAAGATATTGTTTAAAGTTTTGGATACATTTGGCATACATTTTCCCCTACTCATTAATATGATTTTTATTGTTTTTAAGATGTTCTTGTCTAGGAGACTAGCCTGGATCAAGGGTGAACTTTATTCTGTAAAGATGATTACTGCCCATTTATAGTGGGATCCTGCTTGGGCAGCTGCAAATAAAGGGGTCATGCAAATGGAAGATAAATGGGAAAATAATCTTGTAGTGTGTTGCTTTTGACTATTGTCAGAATATGGGGTGACAAAAGTCTTCCTTTGAAGGTCTGACTGATACAGGCAGATTTTCAGATTGAAGAAGTTGTGATATCCCTTCTGCTGTGGAGAAAGAAATCACCAATAAATGGCTTGGGGTGATCTTGGCCTTTATTCTTTTGGCAGCCTTTTGTCCCCATTCATTCCCCAAATGATCACTTGGGAGGGATCGACATTAAGACAGCTATTAGGGATTGTTCACATTCTTCCCATTTGCCATGCATCCTTGTGAATACTATGTGGTTGTTCCTCACTTATTCAAGTGGTGTTGGCCAACAAGCAGCCCTTTCTTCATTTTCCAGCATGCGTGGTGGTGGTGGTGGTGGTGGTGGTGGTGGTTTTCCCAGTCTGCACTGGAGAAGGCACATCCACTATGCTCATAGAGTGCCTGCAACCCATTTCTCCTCGAAGGAGAAGTGAGCACAGAATGGCGCTTTACCTGTCTTCCTCTGTACTTGATTCTTTCAGTACCTGAACCTCTAATTGAACCCTGGTCACATGGGTTACAGTCAAGGCTGCATCTCTCTGCTCCACAGAGCTAGGAGGGCAGTCTTTTATAGGGTCATCGGCTCATAGGTGATTTTAATATGCACTTTATGCATGTCGCGGGGGGGGGGGCACCTTGGGAAAACCTGGATTCAGCAAGGGAGCCAAGAATTGAAAAAGTTTGGGAACCACTGGTTTAGTCTAAGGTAGAAAAAAAACTTGCAAGCTCAGTGGTCTTGTAGTCCATTTCTTTATTGTAGGCAGGTGAGCACTTCTGTGCACTGCAGTGGGTGTAACAAATCAGTGAGTTTTTATACAGTAGAAAAGTAGTTGGTAGCCTGCCTGGAGCCTTCCCTCTGGGAGTGGCAGTGACTAGGAGGGGTGTGTCCTACCCAGGGGGTTGGTCACAAGGTGGGTCTCCACCATGCTCTATAGTTACAACAATAATTTATTTCTGAAAAGTTATTGTAATGTGCAGATATGTAGGACCTTCTTTCCTAGGTTTTAACAACAGACACACCCTTTTCTGTGCTACCTTAATCCTGATAAAAGTAAAAGAACATAATTTAAAAGCAAATAAATATTTATTTGTTTGTTTGTTTATTTATTGATTTGTCTACTGGGAAAGTATGATTGGGAACAGGACCCATTTTCTGCAGAGGCCCATGGGAAAAATGTTCCATAAGTGGTTGGGGCTGGGTGGTGTGGGACCTACCCAGGGGGTTGTTCACAGGGTAGGTCATCACCATGTTCTATATTTAACAACAGTAATTTATTTCAGTAAAGTTCTTGCAATATGAAGATTTATAGGATCTGTCTTTCCTAAGTTTTAACAACAGAAACACCCTATACGTTGCCATCTTCATCATTACAAGAGTAAAAGCACATAATTTGAAAACACCGAATTAAAAATTACACATTTAAAAATAGAAAAATAAAAACAAAATATAAAGAACAGGTGGTAATACTGACAGGTATTGTCTCTTAAGTACTCCAGCCACCTCTAAAAGAACTGCAACACAAGCACAGTTGTTTATGGGGCTCAGTGTGATAACCAACAAGCATTTTACATCAGGAAGACATTAACAAACTTAAAATCAAGATAGCCTAGCATTACTCAGACATTAGAAATGGCACATTGAACAGACCTAAGGGATCTGAATGCAGAGATGCTAACTCAGCAAGCAAAGGAGAGTAATATTGCTGGAACTGAGTTCATCTTCAAGTCTTGGTGAGCACCTTCATGAGGTGGACCTTGTTTTTCACAAAATCTCACCAGGATGACTCTAATGTATAGAGTATATTTTATATAGCATATATCATGGACAGTAGTAGGTTAAAAAATAAAAAAAGATAGCTGGGTGCACAAGACCCAGGATTAAAAAGTGTCCAATCCTGGTAGACCCACAGGTACTAGGACTGGACATGAAAAGATTCCTATAATGGGGCTAGGCCAGGCCCAGGGGGAGGATCCCCCCCCCCCCGCACTGAAGAAGGAAGCAGTAGACCACAAAAATCACAAAAACTGATAGACCAAAAAAAAAAAGAGATCTATAAAAATGATGGGGTTGTCTATTGAGGATAAGAAAGAAATAAAGTATCATTACTATTATGCAAGAAGACTAGAATTTCCAGAAATAAGATATACAAAAAAAAATTAAGAGAGCAATTAGAGGGAAGAAAAATATTTCCACAAGAAGAACTGTCAGAAGCTTAAAATAAAAATTTGTGTTCATTAATACAACAGATTTATGAAAAAGATTATATAAACCAAGACACCTTGGGCCGTTTGAAAAAGGAGGTGATTGAGGAAGTCCATAAATATAAAGAATAAAATGTAGAAACTTTTGAAAGGTATAAAAAAAGAAATATAGAGATGAGAAAGAAAAAGTGATCTGATATGGTACAATATTTATGCAAAGAAGAAAGCCAAAATAATCAATACAAAAAAGGCAGCCCCAAAGATATTCAAAGAGAAATAGAGGCAAAGGCATCCAGATATGGACAATTCCACAATGAAAAAAAAATGAGATCACAAATAGGGAATTATTTCTCAGCATTATGCCATGATTCCCCAAAGTAAGGAGAAACAGGAGGAGCAGATGACATCTGAAGAAGACGTATGGACATGGGAAAGAAAAAGAGATTTAATATGGTGCAATATTTATGCAAAGGACACAAAACTAATCAATTCAAAATGAGCAGCACAAAAATATATTTGAAGAGGAAATACAGGCAAAGGCATCCAGGCAGTTAAAATTTTATAATACAAAAATAAGAAAACAAAGAAAAATCAGAAAAGAGGATTATTAATGGAGAAGTTAAAGAAATAGAAACAAATGTTATGGACTACCTATGAAGTGAAGGATTTAGTGTAGAAAATCAGACTCTGATAACTTCACAGCAGGATAGAGCAATGGATCCCCAAATTAAGAAGAAACCAGTGGAGCAGAAAACATCTGATCAGTTATCATATGAAGATACTTTCATAGGAAACTAGTACAAACATTCAGTTGGAATTGCACAGCAAGGGGAAGGGACAGGAAACTGTTGAAACTCTGATGTAGTCAATGTTGAGTGATAGGCTAGTGAGTTCACATATGAAAGAACAACGGATGACATATGATGAAATTGAAGAGAATGTGGCACAGGAATATACTCTTGACACTTTCTATAGAATGCCTGCAGGAAATGCAGAACAAAGAATGTGCCCGCAGTTTAGAAAAAATGATCTAAGAAAAGAGTTGTTTGATTTAATAGAGATGGACAGACATATAAAGATCAATGAAAGAAATAGACTGAAGACAATCAATAAAACCCAAAAAGTTAGAAGTTTGATAAAACAAATGAACACAGTAATTAGGACTGTCCATAGAGATTCATGCAATATAACAGAAGTAAATAGCATATGTTACTATGCAGCTAAATTAATAACAGATAAAGTCTTACCGCAAAAACATAGGGTAGTAACAGAAAGGAAGAGGAGAAATCAAATGCCTCCATGGAAGTATCGAATAGAAAAAAATATAAGGCAATTAAGACAAGAAGAGTCATTGTTAGAACAGTATAGAAGAAGGAATAATTAAAACAAATACTCAGAAAAATTGACGTGATAAAAGCAATGCATAGTATCAGAGCAGATCAGGGTCTATCGTGCACTGTCACAAATAAACTAAAAATAGCACAGGTGGAAAAACTTAGAAGATATGCAGATAAATATAAAGGAAACGTACAACATAAGCAGTTTATTGATGACTCTAATTTTATAGAGAACCTGGAAACAAAGAAAAAGAAAATAAAACCCCATGAAAAAGTAAAAATAGATATTTGGAGAAATATCTATGAAGATCCTGTGGGACATAGCAAAGATGCTAAATGGATAGAAGAACTAAAAGAATATAAGGTGTTTAAATGTACAGGATATTAAATGGGGTGAAATAATGGCCGGAGAGATTGAAGCAAAGTTAATTAAAGCTCCTGATTGGAAAACCCCAGGACCAGATGCAGTACATAACTTCTGGCTATAAGTATTAATATTTTTACATGACGATTTAACCATGAGTAAGAAATATTTATATGCACACCCTGAACAGACACCAGCCTGGTTAACAAAAGGGAAAATAATACTCCTACTTAACAGTGAACCTGCAAGCTATCCGAAAAACTATAGAACAATAACATGCCTTCTGAGTCATGTTTCAGAAGAAAACTCAATTGTGGCAATAAAACAAAAGAGTAATAAAAGAAAGTCATATGGAACAAAGGATCATTTATTGTTAAATGGTAAAAAGAGGATAGACTACAAAAAAGCATTTGATAGTGTGACACCCGTGCACTGGCCCAGTAATCAAGAAGCCTCAATCCTCACCAGTAGCACCAGTGAGGGGCGTGCACATTGGGGGGATAAAAAGTACACACACAGTAAAGTACAATTTCCCTTAAGAGCACACAGAGATCACAGTCAGTTTGGGACTGGTTTCTCCCTTTCTCTCCAAATCCCCAATAAGACTCCCCACTGGCACAGCTATAGGGTTAATATCTCAGCCTAGTGGTCAATCTAAAACCTCCAGCACCCTCTCTGTGCAACCAGTACTTCGTGTTCCTGCCCAAGTAGCTGACACACACACACACACACACACACACACACACACACCCACACACACACACTTTAAAATTTGATTTATATACAAACACAGAAACACTCCTTGGGAAGGCTGGCACAGGTTCTTCAGCTGTGCCCCCTTTCTGCCCAGTCTATAAGGTAGTACCAACTGCCACCAACCACTAATATCAGCTACTATAAGGCCCTTCCCAAAGAGTGACCAGTTTCACTGTGTAATGTTACTGTTATCCAAATAGTAAGTGTGACTGAACAGCAAGACTATTGGAGTGGCTTGGACAGTATCACCAAATACATGCAAGTACTCTCTAGGAGCTTAAATTATCTCTATACAAACCAGCCACAGTTGAAAGGTTTAAAATATTTAATAATAAATAAAAATATAAGACAAGTCTCATCAATTCAAAACAGTGCTAATCAATAGTTCAGAAATCACAGGAGCTTTAAAACAATATTGTAGGATAGTCTGACATAAATATAGAAAACAGCTAGACTAATCTGGCTAAATTCCTATCTAACTCTAAGAGAAACTATGTCCTAAATAACTTTATTTACAAGGCAATGTGCTGGTGAGTTGCTGTCAGTTTCAGACAAAATCCAAAATGCTCAATCTTTCATTCTGAGAAAGTCTTAAATTAATGATACCCAGGACTGCTGAGTCATTTCACATTACATCATTTTTATCACTTCTTCTTTAGTTCCCAGACTAACAGAAACTCAAATTTTACATTTTTATGTAAGCTGCACCTGGCCAGGAAGCCACAGCAATAAAAGACACTTTTACATGTAAAGTCTAGTAATTATCTCTGTTGTAATAATAATACTAAGAATTTGCTAGCCCAGATATCCTGTCTCTGAGCTTGAGATCAAACACCGTTGTAAATCTTTACTTAACAGCTTTCTTCCAGCAGGGTGCACTGTGGTTACATTTTTGAAGTTCAGCATGTAACACAGTTTTCTTACATTTACTTTTCTTACATTTGTAAAAATAAGCCTGTGGAGTATATTAATATTTACAATGACACAGAATTATCTACTGAAATCTATCTGGCTAGGCTGGCAGCCTTCATAGACAGTATCCCATATTTATGGATAAAACAGTGCTTTAAAATGTATCAGATACACCCTACACTGATTGATTACATTACAAAGACCATTAAACAGTGGCAAACCACTTTGCAGTTAAGTCATTACAAAGGACAGGTTATTATTTCAGGGATAAATTTTCAAATGGGGATATTCCAGACTGCTCACAGCTGTCACCTCTGTCACGGCTGCTCTTACAATTTGACTCACAGAAAACAGCAAAGTATAAAGACTTTTCATCTTCTTTTTGTAGGTGATTTAAAACTGTATATTTCATCAGATAAGAAACTGAAAGCACAACTGCAAAAGGTCAAAATGTTTTCAGATAATATAAGAATGTCATTTGGTCTTGATAAATGTGCAAAAGAAATTTTTAAACCAGGAAAGCTGCAGCACCAAGAAAACATCAGTTTAGAACAGTAATGTGATATAAAAGAACTTGAGCAAGAAGATGTGTATAAATATTTGAGAACTGATGAAGGATCAACAATAAAGCATGAACAAATGCACATCTGCTGATCTTACAAGACCCAAACAGAGTGAAAGTTTTAAAACATGAGGAGAATACGCCTAAGATGACTTCCCTGCTTAATTTAGCAGAAGCATGTTTGCATCAAGTGGGAATGGAAATCAAACCAGAAATAGATAAAAAACAGGCAGCAAACCAGAAATAGATAAAAATCAGGCAGCAACTGAATGTGCCAAAAAACAAAATAAATAATATAAGATAAAGGATCAGATGAAAATGCAAGAAATGTGGAAAATGCATACATATAGTTGCAAGTGTAGAAAACTCTTGGAACAACCTCATGTTGATAATGATCAAATGCAAGAATGGTTAAGGAGAGGTGAATTCAAACCAAAAGACAAAAGGTTAATATTGGCGGCCCAAAATAGTGGGCTACATACAAGTTGGTTTATAAAGTCCATTAAACGTGGGAGAAACAGAAAAATGTAGGTTTTGTAAAACAGAAATGGAAGCAATCACACATCTTAAGGCTGGTTGTGATATTCTAATGGCAGAAGGACTATATACTGAAAGGCAGAATAATGTGGCAAGACTGATGCATTGGGGATTGTGCAAATATTTTAATACTGTAGTAGCTGAAAAACACTGGCAATATTAGGCACAAAGCATTGTAGGAAATGATGAAAGGAAGAAAAAAGTAGCAGTGATCATTAAAATTTCTACACCCAATGACTACAATGTCTTACATACAGAGAGACACGAAGTCATAAAAGACCAGGATTTTCAAGCAGAAACAAGGGCAATGTGGAGATAGGATACTCAGACAGTTCCAATAGTAGAGGCGCAATGGACCTTATCAAAAAGAATTCACAGTCGTACTTAGATATGTTACCAATACATGTAACTCCATATGACTTGCAGAAGGAGTCATTACTGAGCACATTGCTGCAAACAGCTTCTGGCTAACATCAAACACTGAAACAATACTATTTCATGAACTTTAATCATACTTTGACTTAGGAATGGGGTCCAATCTCATCATGGTATTAGAAACCCAAAAGACTTGGAGAAGTTAAAGACACCTAACTTTGATAATATCACAGCATAATAGAATAATGAATCCCCAAATTAAGGAGAAAACAGTGGAGTGAGAATCATTTAATCAGGTGCCATATGAAGATACTTTGAAGCCTTCAGTGGGAAACTACTACAAAAATTCAGTTAGAGTTGCACAGCAAGGGAAGGAACAGGAAAGTGTAGTAACTCTGAAGCAGTCAATGTTGTGCAATGACAGGCCAGTGAGTTTCCATATGAAAGAGCAATCAGGATGAAGCTGAAGAGAATATGGCATAGGAAGATGTTCTGAAACTTTCTGTAGAATGCTCACAGGAAATAGAAAACACAGAGTGTGCCCTTAGTTTAGAAGAAAATGATCTAAGAGAAGAGTTGCTTGATTTAACAGAGATGGATAGAAAATCAATGAAAGAAACAGACTACAGAAAGTAATTAAGACCCAAAATGTTAGAAGATTGATAAAACAAATGCATACAGTAATCAAGACTTTTTATAGAAATTCATGCAATATAACAGAAGTAAATAGGATATATTACTTTACAGCTAAATTATTAACAGATAAAGTGTTACCACAAAACACAGGGCAGTAAGGGAGAGGAAGAGGAGAAATCACATGCCTTCATGAAGTATCAAAGAGAGAAAACTATAAAACAGTTAAGACACGAAGGTTCTCTGTTAGAAGAGTACAGACGATGGAACAGAGCAACACAAATACTCCAAACGATAGATGTGAGAAAAGCAATGCATAGTGTCAGAACACACCAGGATCTATTGTACACTATTGCAAATAATAAACTAAAGATAGCAGCATAAGCAGAAAAACCTTGTAAAATATGCAGACACATATAAAGGAAAAGTACAAAATAGGCAATTTATTGATGACAAAAAACATTTTATACAGAACTGGGAAACAAGGCAAAAGGAATAGAAACATTACCAAAAAAGAAGAAATAGACACATTTTGGAGAAATATCTATGAAGATACTGTGGAATATAGCTAAGATGCTGAACTGATAGAAAGAAGAAAAATAAATAATAAGAAGTGCAAATATACAGGATATGAAATGGAATGAAGTAACTACCAGAGGAACTGAAACAAAATTAAGAAAAGCTCTTAACTGGAAAACCCCAGACATAGATGCAGTACCTTACTTCTGGCTAAAAGCATTAACATGCTTCCATAAAGACTTAACCATGAGTAAGAACTATTTATATACACACCTCGAACAGATGCCAACCTGGATAACAACAGGAAAAGTGATAGTCCTCCTTATGGGTAAACCTGCAAGATACCCAAAAAAATATAGACCAATAACTTCCCTTCTAATGTTGTACAAACTATACACTGCAATTGATGCTGAAAGAGTTTACATTCATTTAGAAGAAAACTCAATTGTGACAATACAATAAAAGGGTAACAAAAGAAAGTCATATGGAACAAAGGATCATTTGTTGTTAAATAAAGTCATAATAGAGAAGTATAAAAAGGGGAAGAATCTACGTCTGGCATGGACAGACTACAAAAAAAAAATGACAGTATTCCACATTCATGGAAAGAAAAAAGAGTGCATAAAAATGTATAAGATATACCCTACATTGATTGATTACATTACAACAACCATGAAAATGGCAAACCACTTTGCAGTTAAGCCATTATAGAGGAAAACTTATTATTCCAGGGATAAAAATTAAAAGGAGTATATTACAGGGCCACTCTCTGTCACAGCTGCTCTTTTGTCTTGCCCTTAACCCATTAAGCTGTCTACTTGACAAATTAGGTCATGGTTACAATTTTTCTCCCAGAAAACAACAATGTGTAAATACTCTTATATTCTTTTGTGAATGATTTAAAACTGTATAGTTTATCAGATGAGGAACTGAAATCACGACTGCAAGTAGTCAAAACGTTTGCAGATAATGTAAGAATGTCATTTGGTCTTGATAAATGTACAAAAGCAACCTTTAAAGGAGGAAAGCTGCAGCACCAAGAAAACATCAGTCTGGGACAGGCAGTGATATAAAAGAACTTGAGCAGGAGGAAACTGTAAAATATTTGGGAAATGATGAAGGATAACAATAAAGCATGAACAAATGTAAATAAAACTTAGTAAGGAACACTTTAGAAGACTAAAATCAATAATGGAAACAGCCTTGACATCTAGGAACAAAGCCCAAGCTATAAACCAATTTGCTCTTCCTGCTCTAACTTACAGTTTTGAGGTGATTGACTGGTTCCAAAATGTACTGGATCAGCTAGACAGGAAAACAAGAAAAATGCTTCATGCTTATCAAAATGCTTAATAAAAGTCAGCATATACCAATATTATAGATTCCTCATTCTGAAGGAGGTATGGGCTTCCTCAAAATTGATTACATGTATAGATTTGCAGTCGTAGGATGGCATACATATCTACTGACCTCACAAGACCCAAATACAGTGAAAGTTTTAAAACGTGAGGAGAGCAAGTGTAAGATGACTTCCCAGCTTAGTTTTGTTGAAGCATATTGGTGTCAAGCAGGAATTGAAATCAAACCAGAAGTACATAAAAATCAGGCAGCAACTGAATATGCCTGTGACACCCCCTCTCTGGGCCAGTAATCAAGGTGCCTGAATCTTTACCACTGACACTGGAGACAGACATTCACTTGGAGTACAAATGGACACATCCAGTATTTCCAGATGTAGACCTCTCTGCACAATTTTCCTTAAGAGAACACAGGGAACACACTCAGCCTAGGGTCTGGGTTTCTCTGTCTGTTTCCCTCCATGTACCCAATAAGACTCTCCACTGCTACAGCTGCAGAGTTAATTCCTCAGCTGAGTGCCCAAGCCAAATCGTCCACTACTCTCTCTCTTTCTCTCTCTCTCTCTCTCTCTGTCTGAAACCAGTGCTTCATGTCCCTTCTCTATACATCACACACACACACACACACACACACACACACACACACACACACACACACACACACACACACACACACACACACACATACACACACACATACACACACTTTGAGATTTGATTTGCACACATACACCCACACACACACACACACACACACACACACACACACACACACACACACACACACACACACACACACACACACACACACACACTCACACACCTGGGAATGGCTGCCACAGTTTTACTAGCTATGCTCTCTTCTACCCAGATATAAGGTAGTTATCACTGCCATCAGGCACTACAAAGACAGCAACCTAAGTATCTTGCAATGGTATCCAATTATACTGAGTGAACTTAATATTAATACAAATGGTAATGTTGACCAAACAGCCAGTCTTTCAGGAGTGGCCAGAGTTATCACCAAATAAATCTAAGCACTTTCAAAGGTTAAAATATTTCTCTAAAAGGACTAGCCACAATTAAACGTTTGAATATGTTTAATAATAAATAAAAGAACAAGAACATGCTAAATATGTATTTACAGTAAACACCAGAGTTTCAGCACATGAAATATAAAAATAACACAGATGGAAAGTTTCACACAGAAACAGAAAAACAGTATTTAGCTAATCTCACTATCTATTCCTGATTGACTAAAAGAATTACTGTTCCCTAGTTGAGCTGCTTACTACCACAAGGCAAGATGATGGGGGGGGTCATTCTAGTCAAGTTTCCAAGAATAGACTGCCCCTGAGACTTCAGTCTCATCTAACATTACATTTTTCTCCTGTACAGAATGACATCACATGCATCTGATCATCTGTCTTCTGGTTCCCTCACTATTACCAACATTAGAAGCTGCTAGGATTTAGCAGCTATGTACTGCCATACATATCTGAAGCTTTTCTAAGATTTGTTGCAGCATCTGAAAGCCATAAAACAATAAAACCATTCTACTCTTCCTGCAGGAGCTACAAACTATTCTCTAGTACAGACACTGCATCTCTGGCTCCTTTCAAAACTGTTGGATAACATCTTTATGGCTTAACCCATAAAGTAATTTAATTTCAAGAATATTGTTTTTCAAAGTTAGGTGGATTAACATATTATCTGTCAGTGTATGCTGTTACAATGTATATATTTAAAAAGTTACACTAATGCATGTACATTTCTTTTCTGTTTAGCAGGAAACACTATCGATACATTTTAACACAAGCATCTGTATAAATCAGATTGATACACAAATGACATATAATTATTTACAAAATTCCAGCTAGCTGTGCTGGCATATGCTACACATCGACTGGCCTACTTCTCCTGGCATGGCTGGCAGTACCTCCTATCATTACAATGCCAAAAAACAAAAGAAATAATATAAGGTGAAGGATCAGATGAGAAGGCAAGAAATGTGGAAAATGCCCAAATATAGTTGCAACTACAGAAAAATCCTAGAGTAACCTCATGTTAATCAGGATCTAATGCAGGAATGCTAAATTAGAGGTGAATTTAAACTGAAAGACAAAAGGTTAGTATTGGTGGCCTAGGGTAGTGGACTACATAGACAGTGGTTTAGAAAGTCCACTGAAGATGTTGGAGAAACAGACAAATGCAGTTTTGTAAAATGGAATTGGAAACAGTCACACATCTTGTTGCTGGGTGTGATGCAGTAATGACAGAAGATCTGTATACTGAAAGGCATAATAATGTGGAAAGACTGCTGACTGGGGATTGTGGAAACATTATAATACATAAGTAGCTGAGAAACATTGAAACATGAGACACAAAGTATTATAGAAAATGATGAAGTTTACAGTGCTTGGGATCACCCATTACCAACACTTAAATAGATGCAAGAAAACAAGATATAGTGGTCCACGAAAAGAAGATAAAAGTAGCATTGATCATTGAAATTGCTACACCCAGTAATTACAGGATTTTGTATACAGAGAGACACGGAGTTATAAAATACCAGAATTTTCATGCAGAAACAAGGGCAATGTGGAAGTAGGATATCCAGACAGTTCTAGTAATAGTAGTAGTAGAACCAATGTGTCTCATAAAAAACAGTCTACAGTGGTGAGGAAATCATTCTATGTTGTGCAACTTATAAACAAAGGTATGGCATCTAAGTTCAAGGAAGTCATTGTTCCACTGTATTAGGCATTCATCAGACCTCTCATTGAGTACAATGCCATGTTTGGTATGTACCTAACCAGGCATATCCAACAACTGTAATGTCCACAAAGGTTCCTCACTAAAAGAATACAGGGCATAAGTAATATGTCCTATGCAGACTACTTCAAGGTCCTATCCCTGTATTCTGTCTCCTACTGGCTTTTGAGGTGAGATCTATGCCCGGCATATAGGGCATTGTCAGACCACACTCTGATGTACCTCCTGCATATCCACAAAACAAACAGTACCAGAAGTACCCATTCTAAAGACTTAAACTTTGCTTGTGATATAAATAGGACCTGCTGGAGAGATAGATATGTATCCCAGAGATTACCTCATTTATGGAACAGGAAACCCCATCCATATGAAGCAGAGTTCCTCCCTAATCCAATTCAAGTGCAACTTGGACAATTGGATGGGAAACCAAAAATTCATCCCTGGTTTGGCACCTATGCCTCTGATGCAGACAGGTAACCTGTAAATGGTTCATCTCCCAGGCCCATGCTTACACTTATTAAGGGTATCAAAACTCGTCAGAGATTTGGGATGCATGGCTAGGCTTAAAAAGGCACTTGTAAACAGCTATGAAACTTATGAACCTGCAAAAGAATTTACAGTTGTATTTAGATATATTTTTTAATACTTGTAACTCCTTATGAATTGGAGAAAGAGTCCTCAATGGGCACATTGTGGGTGCTGGGAAGAGCACTTTTGGCTAACATCAAAGATTGAAACAATACTAATTTCATGAACTTTAATCATACTTTGACTTAAGAATGGGGTCCATTCCTCTTGGTATTAGAAACCTAAACGTATTAGAGAAATTAAACTGAATGAGACCCAACAGCCAGGATACAACACCTTAAATTCCTCATTCTGGACCACATTGAGTGGAGACACCTCGATGGAAGCAAAAACAACTAACTGGAAAAGAAAAAAATGAATGGCAGATTAGGCTAAGAGCAGGCAAACTTCCTGGACTGAACACCAAGTTTTCCATCAGCTGTGTCTTTATCATGAGAAAACTTGACCGCCACATTTTTTGCTGAGGGAACAACACAGCCGAGATTCTTCTTTTCATTTATTGACTGAATCCGAAGTAAAAACAACATCTGTGGAGATTCTCACCAATTAAGTCAACAGCTTGAATACTTCGTTTTGAACATAATTGGTTATTTTTTCAGTGAACTTGGCAATTTTACATTTATCCAGCTCTAGTATAGTCTTCTGTTGTAAATGTTTATCGGATTCCCACAGGGTTATTTCCATGATGTTTTTTCCTTAGTCCATGATGGTATCCATCACACCAGTAACTTTATGGTTTTAGTGTTTTACGTGGTCTTATTCTATTCCATAATAAATAGGCAGCTCTTATGAAGACCATTGCAAACACTGGAAAACAGATATTCACTCTGCCACACACACAATTTACTCAACCTTGAATGGCACATCCCATAAAATGCACACAGAACTGCTTAAGAAACAATATCTATCAGTATTTACATCTGTTCTTTGTTTTTTGTTTTGTTTTATTGTTTTAAAAGGTGGAAAGCTTGTACTATTCAGCGTAATTGGATTTTGGCAGTACTGATTTGTGTTATATATCCATCTATATCTATCTATCTATAGATAGATAGATTGATAGGTGTAGATGGCTATATTGTATTTAATTATGTTATTTGAAGGAGCTTTTATTTTCAATTTTATTTTCATATCTACGTTAGTTTTAAATATTATTATATTTTATATTTCTGCTACATTTTTTAAGTAAGTAGTTAATATTATTATTTATTTCCATAACGTATAATTAACTATGTTGGTTGACTGGACTAGTAACTGTTTTTAGCCATGTTCCAAATGACTACTGAATCTCAAGCAGCACATATCACATAAAGTCTACTTATGGGTCCTTTTCATGGTGGAGTCCTTTCTTTTTTCCTCAGTATACTGATTGACATACTTTGTCCACTAGGCAGCATAAACCTTGGCAACAGATACATTCCATACTGTGGCTGTTATTTCCACCTAACTTGTAGAACATCACTGGTACATGACTCTTTTACTCCTTACATTAAACTAATAGCACTTTTCTCTGGACTGACTGCATATTTTCCCCTGCTTATATTTTACATTTTTATGTTTACTAACTGTATCTTTACTTCCTGCTTGCTTTCCTGTCTCATGTATACTGATTTGATCGCACACCGTATATTTCTTTACCATGCTCCTCACATGCTTAAGGCTACCTTATTCCCCCACACACACACACACACACACACACACACACACACACACACACACACACACACACACACACACACACACACACTCCACTTCTTATATTTAATTAATCTCACAATACATTTCCTTGGGAAGAGGATTCAACTATCTTTTTAAAATATAGTTTCAAACTAAGGGTATTTCAGCTTCATGTAGGACTTGTACCTTCCTTCCCTGCTAAGGGTATTTCAGCTTCATGTAGGACTTGTACCTTCCTTCCCTGCTAAGGGTATTTCAGCTTCATGTAGGACTTGTAGCTTCCTTCCCTGCTAAGGGTATTTCAGCTTCATGTAGGACTTGTACCTTCCTTCCCTGCTAAGGGTATTTCAGCTTCATGTAGGACTTGTACCTTCCTTCCCTGCTAATGGTATTTCAGCTTCATGTAGGACTTGTACCTTCCTTCCATGCTAAGGGTATTTCAGCTTCATGTAGGACTTGTACCTTCCTTCCCTGCTAAGGGTATTTCAGCTTCATGTAGGACTTGTACCTTCCTTCCCTGCTAAGGGTATTTCAGCTTCATGCAGGACTTGTACCTTCCTTCCCTGCTAAGGGTATTTCAGCTTCATGTAGGACTTGTACCTTCCTTCCCTGCTAAGGGTATTTCAGCTTCATGTAGGACTTGTACCTTCCTTCCCTGCTAAGGGTATTTCAGCTTCATGTAGGACTTGTACCTTCCTTCCCTGCTAAGGGTATTTCAGCTTCATGTAGGACTTGTACCTTCCTTCCCTGCTAAGGGTATTTCAGCTTCATGTAGGACTTGTACCTTCCTTCCCTGCTAAGGGTATTTCAGCTTCATGCAGGACTTGTACCTTCCTTCCCTGCTAAGGGTATTTCAGCTTCATGTAGGACTTGTACCTTCCTTCCCTGCTAAGGGTATTTCAGCTTCATGTAGGACTTGTACCTTCCTTCCCTGCTAAGGGTATTTCAGCTTCATGCAGGACTTGTACCTTCCTTCCCTGCTAAGGGTATTTCAGCTTCATGCAGGACTTGTACCTTCCTTCCCTGCTAAGGGTATTTCAGCTTCATGCAGGACTTGTACCTTCCTTCCCTGCTAAGGGTATTTCAGCTTCATGCAGGACTTGTACCTTCCTTCCCTGCTAAGGGTATTTCAGCTTCATGTAGGACTTGTACCTTCCTTCCCTGCTAAGGGTATTTCAGCTTCATGCAGGACTTGTACCTTCCTTCCCTGCTAAGGGTATTTCAGCTTCATGCAGGACTTGTACCTTCCTTCCCTGCTAAGGGTATTTCAGCTTCATGTAGGACTTGTACCTTCCTTCCCTGCTAAGGGTATTTCAGCTTCATGTAGGACTTGTACCTTCCTTCCCTGCTAAGGGTATTTCAGCTTCATGCAGGACTTGTACCTTCCTTCCCTGCTAAGGGTATTTCAGCTTCATGCAGGACTTGTACCTTCCTTCCCTGCTAAGGGTATTTCAGCTTCATGTAGGACTTGTACCTTCCTTCCCTGCTAAGGGTATTTCAGCTTCATGCAGGACTTGTACCTTCCTTCCCTGCTAAGGGTATTTCAGCTTCATGCAGGACTTGTACCTTCCTTCCCTGCTAAGGGTATTTCAGCTTCATGCAGGACTTGTACCTTCCTTCCCTGCTAAGGGTATTTCAGCTTCATGCAGGACTTGTACCTTCCTTCCCTGCTAAGGGTATTTCAGCTTCATGTAGGACTTGTAGCTTCCTTCCCTGCTAAGGGTATTTCAGCTTCATGTAGGACTTGTAACTTCCTTCCCTGCTAAGGGTATTTCAGCTTCATGTAGGACTTGTACCTTCCTTCCCTGCTAAGGGATTTTTCAGCTTCATTTAGGACTTGTACCTTCCTTCCCTGCTAAGGGTATTTCAGCTTCATGCAGGACTTGTAGCTTCCTTCCCTGCTAAGGGTATTTCAGCTTCATGCAGGACTTGTACCTTCCTTTCCTGCTAAGGGTATTTCAGCTTCATGTAGGACTTGTACCTTCCTTCCCTGCTAAGGGTATTTCAGCTTCATGCAGGACTTGTACCTTCCTTCCCTGCTAAGGGTATTTCAGCTTCATGCAGGACTTGTACCTTCCTTTCCTGCTAAGGGTATTTCAGCTTCATGCAGGACTTGTACCTTCCTTCTCTGCTAAGGGTATTTCAGCTTCATGTAGGACTTGTACCTTCCTTCCCTGCTAAGGGTATTTCAGCTTCATGTAGGACTTGTACTTTCCTTCCCTGCTAAGGGTATTTCAGCTTCATGCAGGACTTGTACCTTCCTTCCCTGCCAAGGGTATTTCAGCTTCATGCAGGACTTGTACCTTCCTTCCCTGCTAAGGGTATTTCAGCTTCATGTAGGACTTGTACCTTCCTTCCCTGCTAAGGGTATTTCAGCTTCATGTAGGACTTGTACCTTCCTTCCCTGCTAAGGGTATTTCAGCTTCATGCAGGACTTGTACCTTCCTTCCCTGCTAAGGGTATTTCAGCTTCATGCAGGACTTGTACCTTCCTTCCCTGCTAAGGGTATTTCAGCTTCATGCAGGACTTGTACCTTCCTTCCCTGCTAAGGGTATTTCAGCTTCATGTAGGACTTGTACCTTCCTTCCCTGCTAAGGGTATTTCAGCTTCATGCAGGACTTGTACCTTCCTTCCCTGCTAAGGGTATTTCAGCTTCATGCAGGACTTGTACCTTCCTTCCCTGCTAAGGGTATTTCAGCTTCATGTAGGACTTGTACCTTCCTTCCCTGCTAAGGGTATTTCAGCTTCATGCAGGACTTGTACCTTCCTTCCCTGCTAAGGGTATTTCAGCTTCATGTAGGACTTGTACCTTCCTTCCCTGCTAAGGGTATTTCAGCTTCATGCAGGACTTGTACCTTCCTTCACTGCTAAGGGTATTTCAGCTTCACATAGGACTTGTACCTTCCTTCCCTGCGAAGGGTATTTCAGCTTCATGTAGGACTTGTACCTTCCTTCCCTGCTAAGGGTATTTCAGCTTCATGTAGGACTTGTACCTTCCTTCCCTGCTAAGGGTATTTCAGCTTCATGCAGGACTTGTACCTTCCTTCCCTGCTAAGGGTATTTCAGCTTCATGCAGGACTTGTACCTTCCTTCCCTGCTAAGGGTATTTCAGCTTCATGTAGGACTTGTACCTTCCTTCCCTGCTAAGGGTATTTCAGCTTCATGTAGGACTTGTACCTTCCTTCCCTGCTAAGGGTATTTCAGCTTCATGTAGGACTTGTACCTTCCTTCCCTGCTAAGGGTATTTCAGCTTCATGCAGGACTTGTACCTTCCTTCCCTGCCAAGGGTATTTCAGATTCATGCAGGACTAGTACCTTCCTTCCCTGCTAAGGGTATTTCAGCTTCATGTAGGACTTGTACCTTCCTTCCCTGCTAAGGGTATTTCAGCATCATGCAGGGCTTGTACCTTCCATCCCTGCTAAGGGTATTTCAGCTTCATGTAGGACTTGTACCTTCCTTCCCTGCTAAGGGTATTTCAGCTTCATGCAGGACTTGTACCTTCCTTCACTGCTAAGGGTATTTCAGCTTCACATAGGACTTGTACCTTCCTTCCCTGCGAAGGGTATTTCAGCTTCATGTAGGACTTGTACCTTCCTTCCCTGCTAAGGGTATTTCAGCTTCATGTAGGACTTGTAACTTCCTTCCCTGCTAAGGGTATTTCAGCTTCATGCAAGACGTGTACCTTCCTTCCCTGCTAAGGGTATTTCAGCTTCATGCAGTACTTGTACCTTCCTTCCCTGCTAAGGGTATTTCAGCTTCTTGTAGGACTTGTACCTTCCTTCCCTGCTAAGGGTATTTCAGCTTCATGTAGGACTTGTACCTTCCTTCCCTGCTAAGGGTATTTCAGCTTCATGCAGGACTTGTACCTTCCTTCCCTGCTAAGGGTATTTCAGCTTCATGCAGGACTTGTACCTTCCTTCCCTGCTAAGGGTATTTCACCTTCATGTAGGACTTGTACTTTCCTTCCCTGCTAAGGGGATTTCAGCTTCATGTAGGACTTGTACCTTTCTTCCCTGCTAAGGGTATTTCAGCTTCATGTAGAACTTGTACCTTCCTTCCCTGCTAAGGGTATTTCAGCTTCAAGTAGGACTTGTACCTTCTTTCCCTACTAAGGGAATTTCAGCTTCATGTAGGACTGGTACCTTCTTCCCTGCTAAGGGGATTTCAGCTTCATGTAGGACTTGTACCATCCTTCCCTGCTAAGGGGATTTCAGCTTCATGTAGGACTTGTACCTTCCTTCCCTGCTAAGGGTATTTCAGCTTCATGTAGGACTTGTACCTTTCTTCCCTGCTAAGGGTATTTCAGCTTCATGTAGGACTTGTACCTTCCTTCCCTGCTAAGGGTATTTCAGCTTCATGCAGGACTTGTACCTTCCTTCCCTGCTAAGGGTATTTCAGCTTCATGTAGGACTTGTACCTTCCTTCCCTGCTAAGGGTATTTCAGCTTCATGTAGGACTTGTACCTTCCTTCCCTGCTAAGGGTATTTCAGCTTCATGTAGGACTTGTACCTTCCTTCCCTGCTAAGGGTATTTCAGCTTCATGCAGGACTTGTACCTTCCTTCCCTGCTAAGGGTATTTCAGCTTCATGTAGGACTTGTACCTTCCTTCCCTGCTAAGGGTATTTCAGCTTCATGTAGGACTTGTACCTTCCTTCCCTGCTAAGGGTATTTCAGCTTCATGCAGGACTTGTACCTTCCTTCCCTGCTAAGGGTATTTCAGCTTCATGCAGGACTTGTACCTTCCTTCCCTGCTAAGGGTATTTCAGCTTCATGCAGGACTTGTACCTTCCTTCCCTGCTAAGGGTATTTCAGCTTCATGTAGGACTTGTACCTTCCTTCCCTGCTAAGGGTATTTCAGCTTCATGCAGGACTTGTACCTTCCTTCCCTGCTAAGGGTATTTCAGCTTCATGCAGGACTTGTACCTTCCTTCCCTGCTAAGGGTATTTCAGCTTCATGTAGGACTTGTACCTTCCTTCCCTGCTAAGGGTATTTCAGCTTCATGTAGGACTTGTACCTTCCTTCCCTGCTAAGGGTATTTCAGCTTCATGCAGGACTTGTACCTTCCTTCCCTGCTAAGGGTATTTCAGCTTCATGTAGGACTTGTACCTTCCTTCCCTGCTAAGGGTATTTCAGCTTCATGCAGGACTTGTACCTTCCTTCCCTGCTAAGGGTATTTCAGCTTCATGCAGGACTTGTACCTTCCTTCCCTGCTAAGGGTATTTCAGCTTCATGTAGGACTTGTACCTTCCTTCCCTGCTAAGGGTATTTCAGCTTCATGTAGGACTTGTACCTTCCTTCCCTGCTAAGGGTATTTCAGCTTCATGTAGGACTTGTACCTTCCTTCCCTGCTAAGGGTATTTCAGCTTCATGTAGGACTTGTACCTTCCTTCCCTGCTAAGGGTAT
The DNA here is from genome assembly GCF_019279795.1 of Protopterus annectens. Taxonomy (NCBI): domain Eukaryota; kingdom Metazoa; phylum Chordata; order Ceratodontiformes; family Protopteridae; genus Protopterus; species Protopterus annectens. Next base: position 820,244,093 of record NC_056749.1, on the reverse strand, counting down.
TTCAGCTTCATGCAGGACTTGTACCTTCCTTCCCTGCTAAGGGTATTTCAGCTTCATGTAGGACTTGTACCTTCCTTCCCTGCTAAGGGTATTTCAGCTTCATGCAGGACTTGTACCTTCCTTCCCTGCTAAGGGTATTTCAGCTTCATGTAGGACTTGTACCTTCCTTCCCTGCTAAGGGTATTTCAGCTTCATGTAGGACTTGTACCTTCCTTCCCTGCTAAGGGTATTTCAGCTTCATGCAGGACTTGTACCTTCCTTCCCTGCTAAGGGTATTTCAGCTTCATGCAGGACTTGTACCTTCCTTCCCTGCTAAGGGTATTTCAGCTTCATGTAGGACTTGTACCTTCCTTCCCTGCTAAGGGTATTTCAGCTTCATGTAGGACTTGTACCTTCCTTCCCTGCTAAGGGTATTTCAGCTTCATGCAGGACTTGTACCTTCCTTCCCTGCTAAGGGTATTTCAGCTTCATGCAGGACTTGTACCTTCCTTCCCTGCTAAGGGTATTTCAGCTTCATGTAGGACTTGTACCTTCCTTCCCTGCTAAGGGTATTTCAGCTTCATGCAGGACTTGTACCTTCCTTCCCTGCTAAGGGTATTTCAGCTTCATGCAGGACTTGTACCTTCCTTCCCTGCTAAGGGTATTTCAGCTTCATGCAGGACTTGTACCTTCCTTCCCTGCTAAGGGTATTTCAGCTTCATGCAGGACTTGTACCTTCCTTCCCTGCTAAGGGTATTTCAGCTTCATGTAGGACTTGTACCTTCCTTCCCTGCTAAGGGTATTTCAGCTTCATGTAGGACTTGTACCTTCCTTCCCTGCTAAGGGTATTTCAGCTTCATGTAGGACTTGTACCTTCCTTCCCTGCTAAGGGTATTTCAGCTTCATGTAGGACTTGTACCTTCCTTCCCTGCTAAGGGTATTTCAGCTTCATGCAGGACTTGTACCTTCCTTCCCTGCTAAGGGTATTTCAGCTTCATGCAGGACTTGTACCTTCCTTCCCTGCTAAGGGTATTTCAGCTTCATGTAGGACTTGTACCTTCCTTCCCTGCTAAGGGTATTTCAGCTTCATGCAGGACTTGTACCTTCCTTCCCTGCTAAGGGTATTTCAGCTTCATGCAGGACTTGTACCTTCCTTCCCTGCTAAGGGTATTTCAGCTTCATGCAGGACTTGTACCTTCCTTCCCTGCTAAGGGTATTTCAGCTTCATGTAGGACTTGTACCTTCCTTCCCTGCTAAGGGTATTTCAGCTTCATGTAGGACTTGTACCTTCCTTCCCTGCTAAGGGTATTTCAGCTTCATGCAGGACTTGTACCTTCCTTCCCTGCTAAGGGTATTTCAGCTTCATGCAGGACTTGTACCTTCCTTCCCTGCTAAGGGTATTTCAGCTTCATGTAGGACTTGTACCTTCCTTCCCTGCTAAGGGTATTTCAGCTTCATGTAGGACTTGTACCTTCCTTCCCTGCTAAGGGTATTTCAGCTTCATGCAGGACTTGTACCTTCCTTCCCTGCTAAGGGTATTTCAGCTTCATGCAGGACTTGTACCTTCCTTCCCTGCTAAGGGTATTTCAGCTTCATGCAGGACTTGTACCTTCCTTCCCTGCTAAGGGTATTTCAGCTTCATGTAGGACTTGTACCTTCCTTCCCTGCTAAGGGTATTTCAGCTTCATGCAGGACTTGTACCTTCCTTCCCTGCTAAGGGTATTTCAGCTTCATGCAGGACTTGTACCTTCCTTCCCTGCTAAGGGTATTTCAGCTTCATGTAGGACTTGTACCTTCCTTCCCTGCTAAGGGTATTTCAGCTTCATGTAGGACTTGTACCTTCCTTCCCTGCTAAGGGTATTTCAGCTTCATGTAGGACTTGTACCTTCCTTCCCTGCTAAGGGTATTTCAGCTTCATGCAGGACTTGTACCTTCCTTCCCTGCTAAGGGTATTTCAGCTTCATGTAGGACTTGTACCTTCCTTCCCTGCTAAGGGTATTTCAGCTTCATGTAGGACTTGTACCTTCCTTCCCTGCTAAGGGTATTTCAGCTTCATGTAGGACTTGTACCTTCCTTCCCTGCTAAGGGTATTTCAGCTTCATGCAGGACTTGTACCTTCCTTCCCTGCTAAGGGTATTTCAGCTTCATGCAGGACTTGTACCTTCCTTCCCTGCTAAGGGTATTTCAGCTTCATGTAGGACTTGTACCTTCCTTCCCTGCTAAGGGTATTTCAGCTTCATGTAGGACTTGTACCTTCCTTCCCTGCTAAGGGTATTTCAGCTTCATGTAGGACTTGTACCTTCCTTCCCTGCTAAGGGTATTTCAGCTTCATGCAGGACTTGTACCTTCCTTCCCTGCTAAGGGTATTTCAGCTTCATGCAGGACTTGTACCTTCCTTCCCTGCTAAGGGTATTTCAGCTTCATGTAGGACTTGTACCTTCCTTCCCTGCTAAGGGTATTTCAGCTTCATGCAGGACTTGTACCTTCCTTCCCTGCTAAGGGTATTTCAGCTTCATGCAGGACTTGTACCTTCCTTCCCTGCTAAGGGTATTTCAGCTTCATGTAGGACTTGTACCTTCCTTCCCTGCTAAGGGTATTTCAGCTTCATGTAGGACTTGTACCTTCCTTCCCTGCTAAGGGTATTTCAGCTTCATGTAGGACTTGTACCTTCCTTCCCTGCTAAGGGTATTTCAGCTTCATGTAGGACTTGTACCTTCCTTCCCTGCTAAGGGTATTTCAGCTTCATGTAGGACTTGTACCTTCCTTCCCTGCTAAGGGTATTTCAGCTTCATGTAGGACTTGTACCTTCCTTCCCTGCTAAGGGTATTTCAGCTTCATGCAGGACTTGTACCTTCCTTCCCTGCTAAGGGTATTTCAGCTTCATGCAGGACTTGTACCTTCCTTCCCTGCTAAGGGTATTTCAGCTTCATGTAGGACTTGTACCTTCCTTCCCTGCTAAGGGTATTTCAGCTTCATGCAGGACTTGTACCTTCCTTCCCTGCTAAGGGTATTTCAGCTTCATGCAGGACTTGTACCTTCCTTCCCTGCTAAGGGTATTTCAGCTTCATGTAGGACTTGTACCTTCCTTCCCTGCTAAGGGTATTTCAGCTTCATGTAGGACTTGTACCTTCCTTCCCTGCTAAGGGTATTTCAGCTTCATGCAGGACTTGTACCTTCCTTCCCTGCTAAGGGTATTTCAGCTTCATGTAGGACTTGTACCTTCCTTCCCTGCTAAGGGTATTTCAGCTTCATGCAGGACTTGTACCTTCCTTCCCTGCTAAGGGTATTTCAGCTTCATGTAGGACTTGTACCTTCCTTCCCTGCTAAGGGTATTTCAGCTTCATGCAGGACTTGTACCTTCCTTCCCTGCTAAGGGTATTTCAGCTTCATGCAGGACTTGTACCTTCCTTCCCTGCTAAGGGTATTTCAGCTTCATGTAGGACTTGTACCTTCCTTCCCTGCTAAGGGTATTTCAGCTTCATGTAGGACTTGTACCTTCCTTCCCTGCTAAGGGTATTTCAGCTTCATGCAGGACTTGTACCTTCCTTCCCTGCTAAGGGTATTTCAGCTTCATGCAGGACTTGTACCTTCCTTCCCTGCTAAGGGTATTTCAGCTTCATGTAGGACTTGTACCTTCCTTCCCTGCTAAGGGTATTTCAGCTTCATGTAGGACTTGTACCTTCCTTCCCTGCTAAGGGTATTTCAGCTTCATGCAGGACTTGTACCTTCCTTCCCTGCTAAGGGTATTTCAGCTTCATGCAGGACTTGTACCTTCCTTCCCTGCTAAGGGTATTTCAGCTTCATGTAGGACTTGTACCTTCCTTCCCTGCTAAGGGTATTTCAGCTTCATGTAGGACTTGTACCTTCCTTCCCTGCTAAGGGTATTTCAGCTTCATGTAGGACTTGTACCTTCCTTCCCTGCTAAGGGTATTTCAGCTTCATGTAGGACTTGTACCTTCCTTCCCTGCTAAGGGTATTTCAGCTTCATGCAGGACTTGTACCTTCCTTCCCTGCTAAGGGTATTTCAGCTTCATGTAGGACTTGTACCTTCCTTCCCTGCTAAGGGTATTTCAGCTTCATGTAGGACTTGTACCTTCCTTCCCTGCTAAGGGTATTTCAGCTTCATGTAGGACTTGTACCTTCCTTCCCTGCTAAGGGTATTTCAGCTTCATGCAGGACTTGTACCTTCCTTCCCTGCTAAGGGTATTTCAGCTTCATGTAGGACTTGTACCTTCCTTCCCTGCTAAGGGTATTTCAGCTTCATGTAGGACTTGTACCTTCCTTCCCTGCTAAGGGTATTTCAGCTTCATGTAGGACTTGTACCTTCCTTCCCTGCTAAGGGTATTTCAGCTTCATGCAGGACTTGTACCTTCCTTCCCTGCTAAGGGTATTTCAGCTTCATGTAGGACTTGTACCTTCCTTCCCTGCTAAGGGTATTTCAGCTTCATGTAGGACTTGTACCTTCCTTCCCTGCTAAGGGTATTTCAGCTTCATGCAGGACTTGTACCTTCCTTCCCTGCTAAGGGTATTTCAGCTTCATGTAGGACTTGTACCTTCCTTCCCTGCTAAGGGTATTTCAGCTTCATGTAGGACTTGTACCTTCCTTCCCTGCTAAGGGTATTTCAGCTTCATGTAGGACTTGTACCTTCCTTCCCTGCTAAGGGTATTTCAGCTTCATGCAGGACTTGTACCTTCCTTCCCTGCTAAGGGTATTTCAGCTTCATGTAGGACTTGTACCTTCCTTCCCTGCTAAGGGTATTTCAGCTTCATGTAGGACTTGTACCTTCCTTCCCTGCTAAGGGTATTTCAGCTTCATGTAGGACTTGTACCTTCCTTCCCTGCTAAGGGTATTTCAGCTTCATGTAGGACTTGTACCTTCCTTCCCTGCTAAGGGTATTTCAGCTTCATGTAGGACTTGTACCTTCCTTCCCTGCTAAGGGTATTTCAGCTTCATGTAGGACTTGTACCTTCCTTCCCTGCTAAGGGTATTTCAGCTTCATGCAGGACTTGTACCTTCCTTCCCTGCTAAGGGTATTTCAGCTTCATGTAGGACTTGTACCTTCCTTCCCTGCTAAGGGTATTTCAGCTTCATGTAGGACTTGTACCTTCCTTCCCTGCTAAGGGTATTTCAGCTTCATGTAGGACTTGTACCTTCCTTCCCTGCTAAGGGTATTTCAGCTTCATGTAGGACTTGTACCTTCCTTCCCTGCTAAGGGTATTTCAGCTTCATGTAGGACTTGTACCTTCCTTCCCTGCTAAGGGTATTTCAGCTTCATGCAGGACTTGTACCTTCCTTCCCTGCTAAGGGTATTTCAGCTTCATGTAGGACTTGTACCTTCCTTCCCTGCTAAGGGTATTTCAGCTTCATGTAGGACTTGTACCTTCCTTCCCTGCTAAGGGTATTTCAGCTTCATGCAGGACTTGTACCTTCCTTCCCTGCTAAGGGTATTTCAGCTTCATGTAGGACTTGTACCTTCCTTCCCTGCTAAGGGTATTTCAGCTTCATGTAGGACTTGTACCTTCCTTCCCTGCTAAGGGTATTTCAGCTTCATGTAGGACTTGTACCTTCCTTCCCTGCTAAGGGTATTTCAGCTTCATGTAGGACTTGTACCTTCCTTCCCTGCTAAGGGTATTTCAGCTTCATGTAGGACTTGTACCTTCCTTCCCTGCTAAGGGTATTTCAGCTTCATGCAGGACTTGTACCT